>NC_042990.1:21097225-21397225 GCF_901001165.1 Salmo trutta | reverse complement strand
ATTTCTCCAGATGCTGCGTTGCTAAGGCCCTCCTCATATCCAACACCAAATTAGTTGTGATTCACTGGCACCAATAGCTACACATGTTTAAGAAAACGTAACATATAAAGACATTTTTTATAAAGACATCCCTCCACAAAGAGTAAGTAAGCATTGCCTGTGTTTTTAAGTCTTATTTTCTTCAGTTTGTCTTTATCCCTTGTATGAGCATACAGGACATTGGTTTAGTCTCTCTCTCTTTCTGGAGAACTGACTATTTTCATGCAGCCTAGTCTCCCCTGGCCTCTATCCTACATGGGAGAGTAGAGATAGCATCAGGGCATAAGCTCCATGCTGAAACAAGGATAAACACAGCTTAGCATGATCCTTTTTATAGGAAACATGGGCAACACATGTCTCATTTGGCCCTATGAGAGGAAATCATGTGAGTATGGTAATGTGGAGTGCAATCACTCACAAACTGAACACATGGTTTTATAACCTTTATTTTACTAGGTAAGTTGGTACCACTTTATTTGGATAGTCTGTCGAGCATCTACAGATGAACTATCTACAGACAATCAGTAGCATTTCAACTAACTATCTACTGACTCCAAACCTAACCTTAACCTTTATCCTAACCTAACAAAGATGAGAACCCATCCTCATTTACATCAACAGCCCGGGGAGAGTTGCAGGCCAGGGGAGAGGAGAGGGTATGCTCCTATAGGATACACGTTTCTGGACGTCAGTCTGCTACATCTGCCTGCTGATGTGCTACTACAGTAATATTGTCAATTGTTTGGATCCCCATTAGTTGATACAGTCGCAGTAGCTACTCCTCCTGGGGTCCAATACTGTGTTCATTGTGTTGAGTTGTATTTTGCTGTCTCTCATTTGACTTTAAGACTGTAACAGTATATACTATGTGTCCTATAATGTCCTATACATCCTTGAAAAACATACAAATGGATTAGATTAGAGACATCAAATGATGAGAAAAACAAATAGATTACATTGCCAACATGTCAATAGGTAGTATGCTAATATCACTATCGACAGTGTCACACATGCGAAGCGTGCATATGGAGGTAGACAGCTAATTTCATTTATTTAATGTTTTCACATCTAACATTGTTGTACCCTTGTTGTCTGCTCTCTTGTCACCCTGACGTAGTGTTATACATGACAAACTCCCAAATGTTTTACATTTACCTTCCTAATGAGGCTGACATCTACTTGTCATTGAGGAATAATTAACCGTGGCTTCCCTTCCAAGCAAAGAAGATACAACTCAACACAATAAACCCAGTATAGGGAAAATAATCAGAATGAGAATTCCGTTCCTAAGCAAAAAGCCTTGAATTGTCAGAGACCTCTGCCAACTGCCTGCCAAAGTTTTATTTTGTGATGTGTAAGCTCTACTCCGCTAACAAGCCCAAATCACACATAAAAGCAAACAGACAGACCATGGCCCTAGCTAGCTGGCTGCATTTACATATTCCAGCCTCTCTAGATGAGAAGAGACCCTGAAGTCTGTCGAGAAACGAATGATCAACACACTGAAACGAGACCACAAAAATTACAAAGAAGAATATCTGAGTCTTGTCCACATGTTGAGGAGGACAACGCTCAGCTGTCAGAAACATTGTCAGAGCCAGTAATGGGAAATGCTTCTTATATGTTGCTATCAAATAGGAGAGGAATTGGCATTTTCCACATCACTATCACTTTGTAAGAAGCTGAACCTTGCTAATGTTATTCAGGGAGAGAAAGACTGAGACTGAGGCTTCTACTGACTTTGACACCACCTGTTCCACGCTTTAAAATAGCATTATCTGATATAAATTACTTCACAGGGAAGTAATGGTGTTTGACGGAATGGTGTTTGGTTTGAAAATGTGAAACAAAATAAAACTTAAAAGATGGTGCTTTGGGGCATTCATTAGCACTAAAAACCTCAACTCAGAATATGTTCCAGAAGATCAAGTCTAATTACCCCATAATGGACCAGCTGAAGAGTTTCCTGAAGGATACAAGTTCCTAGAAGTCAGTGAGAGAGAGGTAGCACCACACACTGAGAATACAAAACACTGAGAACACCTTCTCTTTCCATGACATAGACTGACCAGGTGAATCCAGGTGAAAGCTATGATCCCTTATTGATGTCAAAGTGCCTTTGAACGGGGTATGGTAGTAGGTGCCAGGCACATCGATTTGTGTCAAGAACTACAACGCTGCTGTTTTTTTTTACTGCTTAACAGTATGTATCAAGAATGGTCCACTACCCAAAGGACACAAATGTGGGAAACATTGGAGTTAACATGGGCCAGCATCCCTGTGGAACACTATCGAAACCTTGTAGAGTCCATTCCGCGATGAATTGAGGATGTTCTGAGGGAAAAAAGGGGGGTGCAACTCAATATTAGGAAGGTGTTCCTGATGTTTGGTATAATCAGTGTATATCATCAGAACAGTAGTCCGAAAACAGAGCCTTGAGGAACTACAAAACTTACCTTAGACTCTCCTCTTTGCCAAATTCACCATACACATCTCTTTTTCATATAAATCACTTACCTTATAGTTGTCAGTATCCCTACATACAGCAAGGACCATCATGTGGTTGTGAATGGTCATTCACTTTCTCATGTTTGCTTTCTCCTATAGCACAGCACCACCTTGAGGGTACCATCTCCGTCATGCTAAATTGAGCTGATTATTGTAATGAGGTTTCACACCTTTGATTTCCTCCAGAGCCTTGGGGAGAGGTTGTGAAGATGAACATGAGAGGGTGAAAGAAACCAGGAGAGATGGAGGTAGGGAGGGAGGGAAGGAACATGGTGTGAGAGAAGACTAAAAACAGCATCCCTCCACAGGCGTGCCATTTTGAGGTTCTTCCAGGTCAGCTGTGATACAGTAATGTACAGTTAGTAAGATTTAAAATATTTCTTTTTCTTTTTGGCCTGCAAGAGATTTATGCAATTTGCAACATTTGTGGTGAGCTGGGGATTTTAGGGTAAGTGACAGAGTTACAATAACTGGGGTAGGGAGGGGGGGGGGGGGGGGGGTAGGGAGGGAGGGAGGGAACATGGTGTGAGAGAAGACAATAACTCCAGTACGAATTTCTGAGTATCCAGACAAAAAAAAATCTTCAAAAGCAGTCTGGTATTTAAGCAGAAAAGAGAGTCTGGGCCTTTGTGATATTTCTATAGCGGTGGACAAAGAAGCGTATACTATTGTGTATATCCAGTCCTGTGGAGAGGGAATAAGTTGCTACGCATACATGACTGTCACTTTAACTGCTCCTGTAAGGTTTATGTCTGTGTATAGGGGTGTCTTACCCTGGAACTGGATTGTGGTATGAATTTGTAGTTTCAGGGGTCTGGTGTCATATGCGTCGTAAGGGACAGACCAAGGCGCAGTGGGTATAGTGCTCATCTTCTTACTTTGTTTAGAGAGAACACTCAAACAAAATAAACAAACGACAAAACAGTTACGTAAGGCACATAGGCTATACCGAAAACAACCACCACAAACCCAAATGAAAAAAGGGCTGCCTAAGTATGGCTTCCAATCAGAGACAACGAAAGACACCTGCCTCTGATTGGAAACCATACTCGGCCACACAATGAAAACGAACATAGAAAATGAAAACTAGAACAAATCCCCTCTAAATAAACCAACCCCCAAAACACACAAAACAACACCCCCTGCCACGCCCTGACCATACTACAATGACAAATGACCCCTTTACTGGTCAGGACGTGACATCTGGTTTGGTATGATTAAAGTTATCAAGAATCCCAGAAACTCCCAGCTAAAGGTTTTTTGATTCCTGATTATTATAAAACTCACTCACATACTGTAGTATCTAGCATTGGGTAGGTCTGTTTGACCATGCCAGGAAAATCATTGGTACGAGGCTACATTTGCAACCAGAATGAGGCTTCATGTAAAACACACAGGTTTCAGAACCTAGCTAGGTACAGTAATACCTGGTTCAAGCTGGTTTATAGGGCTACCCAAAGCAGGTTTGTAATCACCTGCACGACACCTGTCTTCAAACGCATGCAGGTTCATGTGACGTCTCTTCTAGGCTGGCTTAGCAACACTGAGCCTTGGCTGCTTCACTCTGATAAGGTGGAGAAGAGAGCTGTCCTGACTGCACATATACACACACGCACACACACACGCACACACACACACACACACACACACACACACACACACACACGCGCGCGCGCGCACAGACATGCGCACACACACACACACACACACACACAGGGAGCGGTCCTGTCGACGTATTACACTGTGGCTTTCATCTCCTTGCCATTTGAAGGGCTTACAGTTAAAGTCTGACGTTTACATACACTTTGAGTCATTAAAACTCGTTTTTCAACCACTCCACAAATTTCTTGTTAACAAACTATAGTTTAGCAAGTCGTTTAGGACATCTACTTTGTGCATGACACAAGTAATTTTTCCAACAATTGTTTACAGACTGATTATTTCATTTATAATTCACTGTATCACAATTCCAGTGGGTCAGAAGTTTACATACACTAGGTTGACTGTGCCTTTAAACAGCTTGGAAAATTCCAGAAAATGATGTCATGGCTTTAGAAGCTTCTGATAGGCTAATTGACATCATTTGAGTCAATTGGAGGTGTACCTGTGGATGTATTTCAAGGACTACCTTCAAACTCAGTGCCTCTTTGCTTGACATCGTTGTAGAGTACCACAAGTCTGGCTCATCCTTGGGAGCGATTTCCAAACGCCTGAACACCCAGCTCAAACAGAGAGGGATGCTATGTTAGCTAGCTGGCTATGGCTATCCAACACTGGAACTCTTCCAAGCCAAGATAAGCTTTTGGTTTTATACATTTATTTTTTTATACATTTATTGAAAGCCGGTGTAACCTCTCAAGTGCTTATTGACTGTACACTGTACTGCATGATTGTAGCAGGTTTACTAATGTGTTAGTTCTATTAGCTATGTTGACTATGATGTTAGATAATATGGTGACAATGATGTAGGCTGTGTGTAACGGTTAGCAGTTATGATATGAAGGTTTGGCTTGGAAAGGTTTTATCACCTGGTCACAGATAGCTGATGTGTTGTGCACTAAAGTCCACAATCAAAGGTAAAAGGTGAGCGAGGAGAAGAGTGTGTAGATGTGAGAAGGAATTACAATGAGCAAAGTGATCATGCTGTTTGTACAGTATGTGGCTGCTATGAAAGTGAACTGTGTTTGCGCTTGATCAGGGGTGTATTTATTCCGCCAATTCTTTTGAAAAACATTTCTTAATCGGAAGCAAACGGAGCAAAACGGTTATAAACATACCTGAATTTGTCCAATAGAAACTCTTGTTTGCAACTGTTGGACTAATGATTACACCCTAGATCAGCTAGATGCAGGCAAGAGTTACTATCTGTCACCTTGATTACAAAAAAGTCTCTCAACTTCTCAACCTCATGATGGGTATAGGGAAATTCGAGTATCATGTAGTAGCCTAAGTTTATCGATGTTACATTGAACTGGGTGAATGGAATATGAACGAAAGTCATCCAATATGCTGTAATAGAAATAAGGTCATGCTCAAAAGAAAATGTGTGTCCTCCCTTATCTTAAACGGCACCACCCGCCACTGCCTATGGTTTTATTTACGCTCACACTGCCTGTGTTATCATCAGCTTAATGGCTGTGTTGGTTCATACCTAATACCTAATACACCTTGCATGGTTACATTAGTAAAATAGACAGAAAGAGAAATTGCAAATGGCCAGGTAACATAACTTGTGGTGTCATTGAGTGGGTTATTGCTATGTTTGGACCCAAAAAATATAGGGTTTTCATTGAAGACCTTTCTGGCCTTCATTGTGAACTTCGACCTTTGATAATCACAGGGCTGGGCCGCTGGCATCACAGAGGATGACACAGGAAGTTAAATAATTGTCCTATGGTCTCATCAATGCATTACTGGCTTTGCTATCAAAGGTGTAATAACGACTGTTAATGACAGATTTGATCATTTTTTACCATGTTTTTTTCCATAAAGGACTGTCTGAGTAATACAATGTGTGACATTTTCACATGGACAGCAGTCATTTATCAGTGTCACTCTTTAGCAAGATACATGATGTTATTCATTGCTTAAATAAAAGTTAACTCATGATCTGTGAATTACTTTTTCATGATATGTTAACTGTTTATAAACACTCTGTATAGGCTTTGTAGATGGCACATCCATCTTAGGTGATGGTCTTACTGGTGTTATTTTAAAATGGTGGACTTGAACAAAAATATCTATGTTAGGAATCGAAACCAAACACAGGGGAAATTACTTTAACATTCCCAATTTGCAGCAAAAAATGAAAACATAACAAAGACTTAATTACGGTAAAGAAAAGTAGGGGTCTGCCAACACATATTACTGATAATTCCCTACATTAGCCTGATGGCTTCACTGTTTTTTGTGTCTTATTTCCTCATTTACAATAGCACACAAGAACACATTGCTTTATTAAGCGTTATTAAATTAGCAATTTAGCCTGTGGATGAGCTAATAGCTTGCGTAAAAGGATATCATAATAATAATCATAGGAAGACAGATTGACAGGAGATCCTCATTTGATATCATCATACATACACTGTAAAGGAAAGCAGCCTCTTGTGTGTCATCAGAAATAGCTGTACACTGGGTAAAACAGGTAGAGAAGTGTAATGTTTTGTTGATGGTTTTGTCTAAGACATTAAACCTGCACCAAATCCACTCCGAAAGTCTAAAAATCTTTGTCTGGTGGCTGGGTTCTGTTATTTTATATGACCATAATCCTGACCAAAGCCACAGTAATGGTTGTCGTATGAGCCAACCAACCACTTAACCTTCTCCAGTACCTCTGATCATGAGAGGTGCACTTCCACCATAAGAAGCGACTTTGGGCTAAAATAAGGACTTCCTCTACCGGTAGTCCTAGTATGCACCCCAAATGGCACCCTAATGTGCCCTGGGCATAACTAATGCATTATGTAGGGAATAGGGTGCCATTTGTGCCGCAATGTTAATTAATTTTGTCTCGATGAAACTGAACATTGCTCACAGGGGGAAGTAGAGTGTCAAAGGGGACCAATTTAACCATGGAGGGGGAACATTTGACATATCTACCTCCTGGTCAGAGTCCTCTGATGAGGTTTCAGGAAGGATTATCTCTTCTGTGATACTCTGACACTGTGTGCAAAGCTGTCATCAAGGCAAAGGGTGGCTACTTTGAAGAATCTCAAATATAAAATATATTTTGCTTACTACATGATTCCATATGTGTTATTTCATAGTTTTGATGTCTTCACTATTATTCTACAATGTAGAAAATAGTCAAAATAAAGAAAAAAATCCTGGTGTGAATAGGTCCAAACTTTTGACTGGTAATGTACAGTCGTGGCCAAAAGTTTTGAGAATGACACAAATATTAGTTTTCACGAAGTCTGCTTCCTCAGTTTGTATGATGGCAATTTGCATATACTCCAGAATGTTATGAAGAGTGATCAGATGAATTGCGATTAATTGCAAAGTCCCTCTTTGCCATGCAAATGAACTGAATCCCCCAAAACATTTCCACTGCATTTCAGCCCTGCCACAAAAGGACCAGCTGACATCATGTCAGTGATTCTCTCGTTAACACAGGTGTGAGTGTTGACGAGGACAAGGCTGGAGATCACTCTGTCATGCTGATTGAGTTTGAATAACAGACTGGAAGCTTCAAAAGGAGGGTGGTGCTTGGAATCATTGTTCTTCCTCTGTCAACCGTGGTTACCTCCAAGGAAACACGTGCCGTCATCATTGCTTTGCACAAAAAAGGCTTCATAGGCAAGGATATTGCTGCCAGTAAGTTTGCACCTAAATCAACCATTTATTGGATCATCAAGAACTTCAAGGAGAGCGGTTCAATTGTTGTGAAGAAGGCTTCAGGGTGCCCAAGAAAGTCCAGCATGCGCCACAAGCGTCTCCTAAAGTTGACTCAGCTGCAGGATCGGGGTACCACCAGTACAGAGCTTGCTCAGGAATGGCAGCAGGCAGGTGTGAGTGCATCTGCAAACACAGATGTGGAGACTGAGGTTGGAGTTAGCTGAGTAGAACAGGGTAAACAGGTCCTGAGGGGAATCCAAGGTAGTGGTGGTGAGTAAAATCCAGAGCAATGTAGTTGGGTGGTGAGATGTGCAACAGGAGACAGGAGCCAGAGACAGAGCGGTAACTGCAATGGGAGGATAAACGGTGTCATGCAGGGAAACAGGCACAGCAGAGTAGCAGGAGCTTAAATAATCATAAATGGCTAGAATCATGAACTGACTGAGCAGAGATTACGATCTGGCAGAGTGGAAGTGGCAGGACTGAGTATTTGTAGAGGTCTTTATTATGGAATGAGTTGCAGCTGGTAGGGATCTGCTCTGACTCCAGCACACCTGTCTCCAACCACACAATCACACAGAGAGGGAGAGGGAGAGAGAGAGAGTGTGTACAGGGGGAGTAACTGCAGGTCAAGAAGACACCGGATGAACACCAGAGGGCGTAGCAGGAGCAGATGTGACAGTAGTCAGCAGCAATCGGTTTAGCAGTTACACGGTTGCAAAAAAATCCATAAAACCAAAAGCTTACCTTGACTTGGAAGAGTTCCAGTGTTGGATAGCCATAGCCAGCTAGCTAACATAGCATCCCTCTCTGTTTGAGCTGGGTGTTTGTGTAGGCTAAACTAGCTAGCTGCATTTGACACTAGCTAAGGGAAAGTTAAAGTAAAAAAAGATATACTATGAAATATAGCTTTCCCTCTCTCTCTCTCACTCTCTCTCTCTCCCTCGATCTATTGCTTCAGCGCAGTGCACGCTGACATGGTCACCAGGTGTACGGTGTTTCCTCCAACACATTGGTGCGGCAGGCTTCCATTGTGTCAAAGAAGCAGTGCGGCTTGTTTGGGTTGTGTTTGCATCACCTTCATTTTGGAAGAAATACATTTGTTCAAAACTGTTCAACTATTGTCTTTCTCTCTTTTTGAGTCAACTACTCACCTCCTTTTATGCACTACTGCAGTGCTATCTAGCTGTAGCTTATGCTTTCAGTACTAGATGAATTATCTGATCCTTTGATCAGATGGACAACATGTCAGTTCATGCTGCAAGAGCTTGGAGGAAGTCCTCCGGAAGTTGTCATAATTACTGTGTAAGTCTATGGAAGGGGGTGAGAACCATGAGCCTCCTAGGTTTTATATTGAAGTCAATGTACCCAGAGGAGGACAGAAGCTATCTGTCCTCCGGCTACACCCTTGTGCTACCCTACAGAGTGCTGCTGGGGCTACTGTAGACCTTCGTAGCAAAACAGTCTGTTTTAATAAATGATTTGGTGACGTGAATATATTTAGTATAGTTGTATCTGAAATTCAGTGAGGAGGATGGTCCTCCCCTTCCTCCTCCGAGGAGCCTCCACTGATAGAAAAAGAGTCAAGGCAACCCCAGGAAGGAAACCACGGTATCCAAAGGTCATGGGCTCACTAGGCAGGCAGGTGATGTCAGTGAACCGGTCGTGTGTGAATGTCATGCGATTCCCTGAAGGGGTTTGTGTGTATGTTCGTGCGTATATGTGTGTGTGTGTGCGTGTGTGTGTGTGTGTGTGTGTGTGTGTGTGTGTGTGTGTGTGTGTGTGTGCACCCTGAGAAAGGTAAACAAATCACAGCAGTGTGGGATACACTGTCTGTCTGTTGTACGTTACTGTGTGTTCAAAGAAAGGAAAAGAGAGAGAGGGAAAGAGAGAGAGGGAAAGAGAGAGAGGGAAAGAGAGAGAGCGAGTCCCAATTTTATCATTCAATATTAATCTCTTAGTTTATTCAAACTCAATTCAATAATGAACATCGGCAACAGGCCCATTAATCAACCATATCAGACCAGACGACGGTAGACCAGACTGTTATGATAAAGCAGAAAGACAAGAGATACAGCATCTTCTGTAATAACCCTAAGGAGATACCAGGATTAGTCTAATACAGGAGGAAATCATTTAGTCGAAACAGAAAATGGAGGGACAATGTTTCTGATTGCCAAAGCAGAAATCAAATATATGTTATCGAGAATATGAAGCTGATGAAGCTTATTCCTGGGCACTTTCAATTAAGATTTTCCATATACTTTTTTATTTCATCTGGAGGTTTAATCTGAGTCTGGGATATCATCCCTTGATGTTTTCTGTATAAAACTCAGACAGAAACAGACCTTGTCCCTGAGGACAGTACCTTGAATTAACATAAATTGATGCCCCTAAAGATCACTTTCAATGGCTCTGACTTTATAAACTTAAGATGAGTCTTGTCTCAAGGAGAATGATTAAGTGTGATAACTGCAGGTACTGTTGGCATGGCTAATGCTGAGCAATATGCAGAGACAGGTAAGAAATCATCGCCAGCTCCCTCCCTCAGACACCAGGAGGAAATGAAAACACGTCACCCCCATGCAGTGCTGGCTCACGGTCTGTTTTAACAGGCTCAGTCTGGTCAGGTCTCTGTCTGAGTTGTGGTGCTACAAGCCTGGTGCCTCACTGGGTGGACAGGCACTATAACCTGGTGGTCCAGTCTATGCTCCTGTGTGTGCTATTAGCCAACTCCTCTCTGTGTTCCAATTGCCTTACCAAAGATGCCTTTGTGTATGCTTCGACGATGATAGAAGAGTTGGCTACAACACATAGCCTTCAGTATGGGACCAGGCTAAACAGGGACATTCTTGTCTGAGTATTTCTGATTGTCAAGGGACAGCTGATCCAATCACTAAAGGGCAAACGCAAATGATCAATGTTCATGTAGTCACGCATTGATGTCAGTGTTAGACTAAGTGGAAGTTAGGATTCACCTTGGGACTCAGTGCCTAACCCAACCCCTCTGGAGAGACAGTACTTCTCTGTATCTTTTGAAGTCCTTCTTTGAATTTCTCCATGTTCACATCTGAGACAGTAGTTATGTTGCACTCTTCAATAATATATCAAACCCTCTTATCCTGGTCCATGGAGCCACATATGTCTGAGCAGTTTCAATGTGTTCAGTAAGTTGACCCATAGGCTAAATTACCACGGGAATGTGGGGACATGTTAGAACAGGTCAATTCGTCCCCCAAATAATTTCTTCAAAATGGTTGGGGGCCCCCTGGAGTATCGGGGGGGGGGGGGGGCAGATAGTATAGGAACACGTCATAAGCAATGGCAAAATGTGTAAAATTGCATGAAATTAGCTTTAACGGTCGACTTTGGCCACAAAAAACAGTCCAACTGCTCCTCTTTCTAAATTTTCAAACCGAAATGTGGTGTGTTTTTGCTGGTTCATCAATGTGTCATTCTGGTCATGCGCGCTGCAATAGACTTAGCTAGTTTATTAGCTAAGCTAGCCACTTGTAGCTAGCCAGTAACTCCTCCAGTATGTGTTGTCGTCATTTCACAGGATTTGTTATTCAATCTGATTTAGTTTAAGCATTAAATGACCTGTTATGATTGTGCATTGGTCAGCTATAGTTTAAAGCCGTTATTTTTGCATCCCAAAAAATTGTGATTAAGTATGCTTTCAGTATTGGAATGGTGTGGGCGTATTCCATCAACAGAATGGTGTGGCGTATTCCATCAACAGAATGGTGTGGGCGTATTCCATCAACAGAATGGTGTGGGCGTATTCCATCAACAGAATGGTGTGGGCGTATTCCATCAACAGAATGGTGTGGGCGTATTCCATCAACAGAATGGTGTGGGCGTATTCCATCAACAGAATGGTGTGGGCGTATTCCATCAACAGAATGGTGTGGGCGTATTCCATCAACAGAATGGTGTGGGCGTATTCCATCAACAGAATGGTTTGCGCGTATACCAGTCATAAAAAAAGTGGGGTGCAGCTGGGAGAGTGGGGGTGTAGCTGGGAGAGTGGGGTGTAGCTGGGGGAGTGGGGGTGTAGCTGGGATAGTGGGGGTGTAGCTGGGATAGCGGGGGTGTAGCTGGGAGTGTGGGGGTGGAGCTGGGAGTGTGGGGGTGTAGCTGGGAGAGTGGGTGTGTAGCTGGGAGAGTAGCTATGAGAGTGGGGGTGTAGCTGGGAGTGTGGGGGTGTAGCTGGGAGAGTGGGTGTGTAGCTGGGAGAGTAGCTATGAGAGTGGGGTGTAGCTGGGGGAGTGGGGGTGTAGCTGGGATAGCGGGGGTGTAGCTGGGAGTGTGGGGGTGTAGCTGGGAGTGTGGGGGTGTACCTGGGAGAGTGGGGGTGTACTTGGGATAGTGGGGGTGTAGCTGGGAGAGTGGGGGTGTAGCTGGGAGTGTGGGGGTGTAGCTGGGAGTGTGGGGGTGTAGCTGGGAGTGTGGTGGTGTAGCTGGGAGAGTGGGGGTGTAGCTGGGATAGTGGGGGTGTAGCTGGGAGTGTGGTGGTGTAGCTGGGAGAGTGGGGGTGTACCTGGGATAGTGGGGGTGTAGCTGGGAGAGTGGGGGTGTAGCTGGGAGAGTGGGGGTGTAGCTGGGAGTGTGGGGTTGTAGCTGGGAGTGTGGGGTTGTAGCTGGGAGTGTGGTGGTGTAGCTGGGAGAGTTGGAGTGTAGCTGGGAGTGTTGGGGTGTAGCTGGGAGTGTGGTGGTGTAGCTGGGAGAGTTGGAGTGTAGCTGGGAGTGTTGGGGTGTAGCTGGGAGTGTGGTGGTGTAGCTGGGAGAGTTGGAGTGTAGCTGGGAGTGTTGGGGTGTAGCTGGGAGTGTGGTGGTGTAGCTGGGAGAGTTGGAGTGTAGCTGGGAGTGTTGGGGTGTAGCTGGGAGTGTGGTGGTGTAGCTGGGAGAGTTGGAGTGTAGCTGGGAGTGTGGTGGTGTAGCTGGGAGAGTGGGGGTGTACCTGGGAGAGTTGGAGTGTAGCTGGGAGTGTGGTGGTGTAGCTGGGAGAGTTGGAGTGTAGCTGGGAGTGTTGGGGTGTAGCTGGGAGTGTGGTGGTGTAGCTGGGAGAGTTGGAGTGTAGCTGGGAGTGTTGGGGTGTAGCTGGGAGTGTGGTGGTGTAGCTGGGAGAGTTGGAGTGTAGCTGGGAGTGTTGGGGTGTAGCTGGGAGTGTGGTGGTGTAGCTGGGAGAGTTGGAGTGTAGCTGGGAGTGTTGGGGTGTAGCTGGGAGTGTGGTGGCGTAGCTGGGAGAGTTGGAGTGTAGCTGGGAGTGTGGTGGTGTAGCTGGGAGAGTTGGGGTGTAGCTGGGAGTGTGGTGGTGTAGCTGGGAGAGTTGGAGTGCAGCTGGGAGAGTTGGAGTGCAGCTGGGAGAGTTGGAGTGTAGCTGGGAGTGTGGTGGTGTAGCTGGGAGAGTTGGAGTGCAGCTGGGAGTGTTGGGGTGTAGCTGGGAGTGTGGTGGTGTAGCTGGGAGAGTTGGAGTGTAGCTGGGAGTGTTGGGGTGTAGCTGGGAGTGTGGTGGTGTAGCTGGGAGAGTTGGAGTGTAGCTGGGAGTGTTGGGGTGTAGCTGGGAGTGTGGTGGTGTAGCTGGGAGAGTTGGAGTGTAGCTGGGAGTGTGGTGGTGTAGCTGGGAGAGTTGGAGTGCAGCTGGGAGTGTTGGGGTGTAGCTGGGAGAGTTGGGGGTTAGTTGGGTGCAGATGGTCGGGCGACAGCTCGGAGGAGGTGGTTGGTGGGGAGAGGTTGCAGGAGTTGAGGAGTGTTGCCAGAGACCATGAGGTATTACTCTGGGTCTACCTTGAGTTTAAAAATAGATCTAATTTAGGATCAAATTTTAGTCTGTGTCAGTTTATAATTCAGAAGACAATTCAGAACAGTTGGACATCCCTATCCCAGCCTTAAATACAGACGGATGGAGGGAGGGAGGGGAGAGCCATTGAACAGATTTAGCTGTGGTGTCGAGGGGAAGAAAGAAGCGAGTAATTGTTTTGAGACAGATAGGAGCACTCATGTATGGCAGTCACCGTTTGTTCATCTGTGCTTTTAGCAAACCGTTGATAAGCCGCCTCTAGTCTCAACTTCAAACACTGTTTGTCTGTTTCAATTTATCCCTGATTTGCTCCCTGTGTGTGTGTGTGTGTGTTCTGAACATGCCTTTATCATGATCTGTCATACCTTGCATTTAAAGATGGAATCCATGGTAGAAGGAAACAGCGCCACTGGCCGCCCCACCATTGCTATTGTTTTTGTTGCCTAGCAACGGAGCAACATGCAGCAGGTTAAGAAAATGACAGTACATATCGTGCTCTTCTATCGCGGTCAGAGTGGAAAAAACTGTGTTTGTTGTTTGCAGTAACTTCTTTGTTGTTGTAATATCGCAAACGGACATGGCTGTTTCACCATTAAGGATTCCAGCTTTAAGGACAAATGCAAATAAACATACTGTATGAATACTGAAGCTCATTATTCAAAGAGAAACATTTTGTTTAGCTAAAACGTGAACGAGTCATTGATGAAGCACTGTAGGTTGCGTGTTGTGTGAAAATGTTATCAGCATGTGACAAATGTCCCTCTGTAAAGTGTATTGAAACCTTATGACAATACACTTAAATAAAGTTGACTTGACTTCACAGGGATATGGTTACCCTCTCCACTCTCTCCTAGTATTGGGAAGAAAGGCTACAACATACACTACCTATAACGATATGCGCTGAAAGTCAGGAAGCAAGTTCAGGGAGTGAGTGTTTTAAAAAAATAAATGGACCATAATACAAAACAAGAGGAGCTAACAGCACACAGACATGATGTCTGGGGAAGGAACCAAAGGGAGTGACATAAAAAGGGAATGTGATCAGGGAAGTGATGGAGTCCAGGTGAGTCTGACGATGCGCAGATGCGGGTAACGATGGTGACAGGCCTGCGCCATAACGAGCAGCCTGGTGACCTAGAGGCCGGAGAGGGAGCATATGTGACACTACCTTTCAAAAGTTTGTCCTTGTTTTCCATGAAAACATACATGAAATGATTGCAAAATGAATAGGAAATATAGTCAAGACATTGACAAGGTTATAAATAATGATTTTTAATTGAAATAATAATTGTGTCCTTCAAACTTTGCTTTTGTCAAAGAATCCTCCATTTGCAGCAATTACAGCCTTGCAGACCTTTGGCATTCTAGCTGTCAATTTGTTGAGGTAATCTGAAGAGATTTCACCCCATGCTTTCTGAAACACCTCCCACAAGTTGGATTGGCTTGATGAGCACTTCTTACATACCATACGGTCAAGCTGCTCCCACAACAACTCAATAGGGTTGAGATCCGGTGACTGTGCTGGACACTCCATTATAGACAGAATACCAGCTGACTGCTTCTTCCCTAAATAGTTCTTGCATAGTTTTGAGCTGTGCTTTGGGTCATTGTCCTGTTGTAGGAGGAAATTAGCTCCAATTAAGCGCCGTCCACAGGGTATGGCATGGCATTGCAAAATGGAGTGAAAGCCTTCCTTCTTCAAGATCCCTTTTACCCTGTACAAATCTCCCACTTTACCACCACCAAAGCACCCCCAGACCATCACTTTGCCTCCACCATGCTTGACAGATGGCATCAAGCACTCCTCCAGCATCTTTTCATTTTTTATGCATCTCATGAACGTTCCTTGTGATCCTAACACCTCAAACTTAGATTCGTCTGTCCATAAGACCTTTTTCCAATCTTCCTCTGTCCAGTCTCTGTGTTCTTTGCCCATCTTAATCTTTTCTTTTTATTGGCCAGTCTGAGATATGGCTTTTCCTTTGCAACTCTGCCTAGAAGGCCAGCATCCCGGAGTCGCCTCTTCACTGTTGACGTTGAGACTGGTGTTTTGCGGGTATTATTTAATGAAGCTGCCAGTTGAGGACTTGTGAGTCATCTGTTTCTCAAACTAGACACTCTAATGTACTTGTCCTCTTGCTCAGTTGTGCATCCTGGCCTCCCACTCCTCTTTCTATTCTGGTTAGAGCCAGTTTGCGCTGTTCTGTGAAGGGAGTAGTACACAGCGTTGTACCAGATCTTCAGTTTCTTGGCAATTTCTCGCATGGAATAGCCTTAATTTCTTAGAACAAGAATAGACTGATGAGTTTCAGAAGAAAGTTAATTGTTTTTGCCCATTCTGAGTGTGTAATCGAACCCACAAATGCTGATGCACGACTCCAACACCATCATTAAGTTTGCAGATGACACAACAGTAGTAAGCCTGATCACCGACAACAATGAGACAGCCTATAGGGAGGAGGTCAGAGACCTGGCCGGGTGGTGCCAGAATAACAACCTATCCCTCAACGTAATCAAGACTAAGGAGATGATTGTGGACTACAGGAAAAGGAGGACCCAGCACTCCCCCATTCTCATCGACGGGGCTGTAGTGGAGCAGGTTGAGAGCTTCAAGTTCCTTGGTGTCCACATCACCAACAAACTAGAATGGTCCAAACACACCAAGACAGTCGTGAAGAGGGCACGACAAAGCCTATTCCCCCTCAGGAAACAAAAAATATTTGGCATGGGTCCTCAGATCCTCAAAAGGTTCTACAGCTGCAACATCGAGGGCATCCTGACTGGTTGCATCACTGCCTGGTATGGCAATTGCTCGGCCTCCGACCGCAAGTCACTACAGAGGGTAGTGCGTACGGCCCAGTACATCACTGGGGCTAAGCTGCCTGCCATCCAGGACCTCTACACCAGGCAGTGTCAGAGGAAGGCCCTAAAAATTGTCAAAGACACCAGCCACCCCAGTCATAGACTGTTCTCTCTACTACCGCATGGCAAGCGGTACCGGAGTGCCAAGTCTAGGACAAAAATGCTTCTCAAAAGTTTTTACCCCCAAGCCATAAGACTCCTGAACAGGTAATCAAATGGCTACCTGGACTATTTGCATTGTGTGACCCCCCCCCCCCAACCCCTCTTTTATGCTACTGCTACTCTCTGTTCATCATATATGCATAGTCACTTTAACCATATCTACATGTACATACTACCTCAATCAGCCTGATTAACCGGTGCCTGTATGTAGCCTTACTACTGTTATAGCCTCGCTACTGTATATAGCATCGCTACTGTATATAGCCTCGCTACTGTTATTTTTCACTGTCTTTTTACTGTTGTTTTTATTTCTTTACTTACCTATTGTTCACCTAATACCTTTTGTGCAATGTTGGTTAGAGCCTGTAAGTAAGCATTTCACTGTAAAGTCTACACCTGTTGTATTCGGTGCACGTGACAAATAAACTTTGATTTGATGCTCCAGATACTCAACTAGTCTTAAGAAGGCCGGTTTCATTGCTTCTTTAATTAGGAAAACAGATTTCAGCTGTGCTAACATAATTGCAAAATTGTTTTCTAATGATCAATTAGCCTTTTAAAATGATAAACTTGGATTAGCTAACACAACGTGCCATTGGAACACAGGAGCGATGGTTGCTGATAATGGGCCTCTGTACGCCTATGTAGATATTCCATTAAAAATCAGCCGTTTCCAGCTACAATAGTCATTTACAACATTAACAATGTCTACACTGTATATCTGATCAATTTGTAATTTTAATGGACAAAAAATGAGTGCTTTTCTTTCAAAAACAAGGACTTTTCTAAGTGACCCCAAAGTTTTGAACGGTGGTGACCATCCAAAGCTAAATGACAATAAATCACGAGGAGAGTGTCCATATTTCCTTTATTTCGATTTATGACATGCCTTTACAATGTATGGATGGTTTTATCAGTGCTAGGTCTTGAGTTTTATCACAAAACTTCAGCTTTTTTCCCTAAAAAAAAGAAAAGACAATTGACAGGCAGAGAAGAAAGACAACAACCACATTCTCTCTGTTTTATGTTACTTTCACGTCTTCGTTTCAGTGAGACAGTGGAAAACTAGGATATCAAAGTCAATTTCACTTCTATCAGCTCTTTCAAAGCAAACAGTAAAGAGTTAATTTCTCCTTTGTGTTGGTTCTATATACACTATCCTGGACATGAAAGGATTCCAAAACACATAAACCTTTGTCTGTGAAACGCTATGCTTTCTTCTTTCATGTCCAGACACCGACTCTGAATGTGAAATTATTTGGTTAAAATGAGAAACAGAAAATGTGAGATAAGTATTTCAGGCACTTAAATATTCTTCCAGACTCCTTGGCTTGGCTACACTGTGCTTTCTTCATTTGCAGTACGGTACATGTATTGAAAGAAAAAGTCTCCTCTCCTAAACCCATTACAAATCCATGAGACATGAACTCATGGCCTCCGCTCTACAGGACAAGACAGTGCAAAAGGCTGTACAGTAGCACAACATTCAAATACAACGATTTAAAGGGATTTCAAGTTCCTTCTCACACACAACAACAATTTACCTATTTGCATTTAGTTTGATGTGACTAGGCCTACTTGTGTATCTACCTGTTGTAACTATCTGTTGTAACAACCTGTTGTAACTGCATGTTGTAACAACCTGTTGTAACTATCTGTTGTAACAGCCTGTTGTAACTATCTGTTGTAACAGCCTGTTGTAACTATCTGTTGTAACAACCTGTTGTAACTATCTGTTGTAACAACCTGTTGTAACTGCATGTTGTAACAGCCTGTTGTAACTATCTGTTGTAACAGCCTGTTGTAACTATCTGTTGTAACAGCCTGTTGTAACTATTTAGCCTGTTGTAACTATCTGTTTAAACAACCTGTTGTAACTACATGTTGTAACTATCTGTTGTAACTACCTGTTTAAACAACCTGTTGTAACTACCTGTTTAAACAACATGTTGTAACAGCCTGTTGTAACTACATGTTGTAACTACCTGTTTAAACAACCTGTTGTAACTACCTGTTTAAACAACCTGTTGTAACTGCATGTTGTAACAGCCTGTTGTAACTACATGTTGTAACTACCTGTTGTAACTGCATGTTGTAACAGCCTGTTGTAACTACCTGTTTAAACAACCTGTTGTAACTACATGTTGTAACTACCTGTTGTAACTGCATGTTGTAACAGCCGGTTGTAACTACATGTTGTAACTACCTGTTTAAACAACCTGTTGTAACTACATGTTGTAACTACCTGTTGTAACAGCCTGTTGTAACTGCATGTTGTAACAACCTGTTTAAACAACCTGTTGTAACTACATGTTGTAACTACCTGTTTAAACAACCTGTTGTAACTACCTGTTGTAACTACATGTTGTAACTATCTGTTGTAACAGCCTGTTGTAACTACATGTTGTAACTATCTGTTGTAACAGCCGGTTGTAACAGCCGGTTGTAACTACATGTTGTAACTATCTGTTTTAACAGCCTGTTGTAACTACATGTTGTAACTATCTGTTGTAACAGCCGGTTGTAACTACATGTTGTAACTACCTGTTTAAACAACCTGTTGTAACTACCTGTTTAAACAACCTGTTGTAACTACATGTTGTAACTATCTGTTGTAACTACATGTTGTAACTACCTGTTTAAACAACCTGTTGTAACTACATGTTGTAACTACCTGTTGTAACTACATCTTGTAACTATCTGTTGTAACTGCATGTTGTAACAGCCTGTTTAAACAACCTGTTGTAACTACCTGTTTAAACAACCTGTTGTAACTACATGTTGTAACTATCTGTTGTAACTACATGTTGTAACTATCTGTTGTAACAGCCGGTTGTAACAGCCGGTTGTAACTACATGTTGTAACTATCTGTTGTAACAGCCTGTTGTAACTACATGTTGTAACTATCTGTTGTAACAGCCGGTTGTAACTACATGTTGTAACTACCTGTTTAAACAACCTGTTGTAACTACCTGTTTAAACAACCTGTTGTAACTACATGTTGTAACTACCTGTTGTAACAGCCGGTTGTAACTACATGTTGTAACTACCTGTTTAAACAACCTGTTGTAACTACATGTTGTAACTACCTGTTGTAACTATCTGTTGTAACAGCCTGTTGTAACTACATGTTGTAACTATCTGTTGTAACTATCTGTTGTAACTATCTGTTGTAACAGCCTGTTGTAACTATCTGTTGTAACTACCTGTTTAAACAACCTGTTGTAACAGCCTGTTGTAACTACATGTTGTAACTATCTGTTGTAACAGCCGGTTGTAACTACATGTTGTAACTACCTGTTTAAACAACCTGTTGTAACTACATGTTGTAACTACCTGTTTAAACAACCTGTTGTAGCTATCTGTTGTAACAACCTGTTTAAACAACCTGTTGTAACTACCTGTTGTAACTACATGTTGTAACTACCTGTTGTAACAGCCTGTTGTAACTACCTGTTTAAACAACCTGTTGTAACTACATGTTGTAACTATCTGTTGTAACAGCCGGTTTAAACAACCTGTTGTAACTACCTGTTGTAACTACATGTTGTAACTACCTGTTTAAACAACCTGTTGTAACTACCTGTTGTAACTACCTGTTGTAACTACATGTTGTAACTACATGTTGTAACTGCATGTTGTAACTGCATGTTGTAACTACATGTTGTAACTATCTGTTGTAACAGCCTGTTGTAACTACCTGTTGTAACTACATGTTGTAACTATCTGTTGTAACTGCATGTTGTAACTACCTGTTTAAACAACCTGTTGTAACTACCTGTTTAAACAACCTGTTGTAACTACCTGTTGTAACTACCTGTTGTAACTACATGTTGTAACTATCTGTTGTAACAGCATGTTGTAACTACATGTTGTAACTACCTGTTGTAACTACCTGTTGTAACTACATGTTGTAACTACCTGTTTAAACAACCTGTTGTAACTACATGTTGTAACTACATGTTGTAACTACATGTTGTAACTATCTGTTGTAACTACCTGTTGTAACTACATGTTGTAACTATCTGTTGTAACTGCATGTTGTAACTACATGTTGTAACTATCTGTTGTAACTGCATGTTGTAACTACATGTTGTAACTATCTGTTGTAACAGCCTGTTGTAACTACCTGTTGTAACTACATGTTGTAACTATCTGTTGTAACTGCATGTTGTAACTACCTGTGCTCATCGTATCATCAAATCCTCCCAAATGAACTGACCACCTTGCAGCTCTGGGGGAAAAAACTCAACTTTGTAAACATTCCTTTTCAAAATACATCATTTTTTATCCGCATTAAATATGGAAAGAAATTTTTACTTTTCTCATTCTCTCATTTTCCTGCACATATCGCTCCTTCCCTCACTTATCTCTCCTCTCTCTTTCTCTCTCGCTTTCTCTCCCTCTCTCTCCCTCTCTGACCAGCCCTCCCCTCTCTCTCCATCTCTCTCTCTGTGGGATGTTTTAGTGAACCCTTGTCACTGTGATGGAAGTAAAATCCATTTAAATGAATGACAGCTGCAATTTGCTCTTCTCACTTTGCTGGGGGTATAACTGTACACACAGTGTTTTTAAAGGCAAGGTAAATGATGCATGCATCTATCTGCATTCTGAACGCAGCATGAGGTTGAACAGAAAGGGGATGTTTGTGTTGAAATTATTACAGTCTTCCCATCGACAGGTTTGTGACGCTAAGGCTGCGTCGCAAATTGTACCCTATTCCCTACATAGTGCATTACTTCCACCAGGGTCCATAGGGCTTTATGCACTATGTAAGGAATAGGTTGCCATTTGGGACACAAACTAATATCTACATTTTGGCTGAGAGAGGAAGCTTTGTGTGAGATACATTCCTCTGAATATGAATATGTATTCTATTTCAGGAAGCATAGACTGAGTCATAAAAAATCATAGCAAATGTTTTTTTATAGAATAACCAAATGCACAGTATTGTTGTTGGGTGTTGTTGTGTTAACATGTAACACGACAAGCTTGTTCGGACTCAGGACATGAGAACTTGGACACTACTAGTGTACTGGTAAATCACGACACACATACGAATCACTTGAATCCACCGAGTCTTTTGTGGTTCATTTGATATCTACCCCCAAAAACATTGTGCTACATTATCTGACCATCACAAATCTACTAAGATGCAATGTATCAACTTTGTCGTTTCAAGACAACAACAACATACAGTACAGGGACTTGACAAAATGAATGAAGAAATTTGTAGTATTTTTACAGCACATCAGTAGTCTTTCAACAGTGTGATGTCGTCGTCATTTTAACAAATCATTGATTCCATTATTTCACATATGAAAATTGAAGGTCATTTTCATGATTGATGTTTGGGGCCCGTTATTTGTTCAAATAAAATTAAACAAAGTATGCAGTTGGATGCACAAACACAGAACACTCTTCAGATTACCTTACAAAAGACTAGTCCAACAAACCATTTCTCCAGATTTTGCTCTAAAAAAGACTTATCAACCTATCAAAATTTTAACCTGAGATTCAGATTTTTTTAAACGATCTCAGAACAGATCTCAGAACACATCTCAGAACAGATCTCAGAACAGATCTCAGAACACATCTCAGAACAGATCTCAGAGCAGATCTCAATGAAGCCATCTGTGTTACACCCATAGTCTATACCTTTCTGTTACTCTGATCTGAACTAACTGCCGTTGTCTATGTTCTGACATGTACGCTGTGCATTCCAAAATGCTTGACTTTAGATTGATGCCTACAGACAAACGCTAACGTTTAAAGCATTTCTCCTCTTTTAAAAATTGGGTTTTCTCAATGTTTACCTTTGTAATTTACACATATTGAGTGTGAAGCTTCAAATACAAGGATCCAGGTTTAATCTATCATGATTTATTTTAAGTTCACCACAGGTAAGACAAAATAAAAACATTTTCACAACAGAAGACGTTACATCCATCTTGAAATTTGGAACCAGTTGTAAACACTAGAAATATGGGTCCTATCTCCGGGTTTAGGTCGTAACTTCTGCTGTTCATGCATAGAATTAGAATCAATTAGTCATTCTAATTCTAGAACTAATTAGACAATCTAATTCTATGGTATACAGTCAGTTCTCACTATAGGGATGTCACACCAGACTACTGATGTCCTATAGTATCCGGTAGTGACGATATCATGTTACACCACAGTACTGATGTCCTCCACCTCGTTGGGCTTCACAGGCTTGCTGGGGAGCGACTTGAGGTACTCCAGGTGTCGCCGGGCATCCTCCTGGTTCTGCCGTACGTAATACACCACGTAGGAGATGACCATGGCGAACCAGCCGAACATCGTCACCAGCATGGCGTAGTCCGTGGTCCTCTTGGCCAGGTTACACAGGTCCGTGTCCACCGCCAGGAAATGGCGTCCCTCCTGCTCCTGGAGCTCGGAGCTCCGGCAGAGGACACGTGCAGCCGCCTCGTGGTTGTGGGCCATGCCACCCAGTGCCTGCTGCAGGGTGCAGTCACAGTGCCAGGGGTTGTCGTCCACCAGGACTCGTGCTTTGAGCCGGGTGAATGCATCCTTGTGCACACTAGTGATGCGGTTGTGTGAGAGGTCGAGGACCTGCAGTGTGGCCTCCACGCCACTGAAGGCGCCCTCCCCCAGCGTCTCCACAGCGTTGTGGGACAGATTGAGCTCCCGCAGCAGCCTCAGGCCCCGGAAGGCGTGGTCGGGGACGGCCATGATCTGGTTGTGGTCGAGGCGGAGCACGGCGGTGTCTGGAGGCAGGTCCGGGGGGATCTCTTTGAGCCGGGACCCGGTGCAGGTGACGTTGAGGCCAAGGAGGAGCCCCAGGGGCCCAGGGCCGAGGTGGAGGCCAGGGTCGGGTCGGGCCCGCTGGCAGACGCATCCCTTGGGACACATGGAGGCGGAGGGGAAGCACAGGGCCATGAGGACCAGGCTCTGGAGGAGCAGGCACATGGGGATGGAGCGGGACAGCCACATGTCCAGGGGAGTCATACTGGTGGGGACCACCAGCCCTCAGCATCCCGCCAAGAGACAGGGACACCACACCACTGGACCGACCCAAGAAGCAACGGACCGGCCACGGCTCATACCAAACACTCCATACTGGAGACTGATGAGCCTCCACCAACACACTTGGTCTGTTCAGGCCTAGCAGGGCCTGTCACCAGTTGGATTCATGCTGTAATCACACCTGAAATAAAACAGATAGAAGCATTAAACAATATAAAAACTGCTTAATGAAGTACTGTAAGTTCTTTGAACTACTTGTTTAGTGTGGAACTTTTGGTTTTCGCTGAAGTCAAAAAGACAAAACAGGAGCACCACGGTGTGTAAGTGAAAATAAACCACTCTGTTATATTCACATCATTATAATCTCATCATAACCGAGTTCCGTTTGATAGAAACGATATTGCACAACTTGTTATATTTATGGCATACTAGGCCACATGATAAGGTTAATCTAGGTTACAGTGAATCACTGTCCTTAATACCTTAATAAACTTTTACTGCAGTGGGCTAAATCAGGGTCACACAGAGTGTTTCTTGGTAGTCTTAAACAAATCTACTTTGAAACAGAAGCATATACCTCACACACATGGTTATGGGTTTAAAAAGAAGAAGACATCTGTACCATGTCAGATAGAGTTGAAATGTATTCCATTTTGAGTTTGCATCCCAATATTACATTTTATATACACTATATATACAAAAGTATGTGGACACCCCTTCAAATTAGTGGATTAGGCTATTTCAGCCACACCCGTTGCTGACAGGAGTATACAATCGAGCACACAGCAATGCACACAGCCATTGGCAGTAGAATGGCTTTACTGAAGAGCTCAGTGACTTTCAACCATCATAGGACGCCACCATTCCAATAAGACAGTTCATCAAATTTCTGCCCTGCTAGAGCTGCCGCGGTCAACTGTAAGTGCTATTATTGTTAAGTGGAAACATCTAGGAGCAACAACGGCTCAGCCACAAATTGGTAGGTCACAAAAGTTCACAGAACGGGAACGCCGAGTGCTGAAGCGCTTAGCGCGTAAAAATCGTCTGTCCTCGGTTGCAACACTCTCTACCGAGTTCCAAACTGCCTCTGGAAGCAACGTCAATACAATAACTGTTTGTCGGGAGCCTAAGATAACCATGCGAAATGCCAAGTGCAGGCTGGAGTGGTGTAAAGATCGCCGCCATTGGCCTCTGGAGCAGTGGAAATGCGTTCTCTGGAGTGATGAATCACACTTCACCATCAGGCAGTCTAATGGACGAATCTGGATTTGCCAGGAGAACGCTACCTGCCCGAATGCATAGTGCCAACTGTAAAGTTTGGTGGAGGAGGAATAATGGTCTGTGGATGTTTTTCTTGGTTCGGGCTAGGCCCCTTAGTTCCAGTGATGGGAAATCTTAATGCTACAGCATACAATGACATTCTAGACGATTCTGTGCTTCCAACTAGCAGCGAAGGGGGGGACCAACTCCATATTAATCCTCATGAATGAGATGTTTGCCGAGCAGGTGTCCACATACCTTTGGTCATGTAGTGTACATCACAGAAGAATGAAATATAAAACAAATCCGTTTGACATAGAAACACAGGATTTTCTGCGTTTATTTAAGAAATATGTTTATTCATTATGAAATTATAAAAATATTAATAACATTCCACCCATGAGGCCACTAGAGGGTGATTCAACTGCAGGAAAGGGCTACAACAACACATCCTTATGAAC
Organism: Salmo trutta; assembly: GCF_901001165.1. Taxonomy (NCBI): domain Eukaryota; kingdom Metazoa; phylum Chordata; class Actinopteri; order Salmoniformes; family Salmonidae; genus Salmo; species Salmo trutta. The sequence goes on along the minus strand of NC_042990.1, from coordinate 21,371,781 downwards.
ACACACACTCTTTACTGAGACGACAATAAGCACGGACCTATGAATCCTCCTGTCAATCAAACACTAGCCAGCTACAAACTATGTTGTTTATTTAGTAAATTAAGAACAGATTCACATTTACATTTGTTGTGACATGTACATGTTATTATCTGTGTAAGAGTGAGAATATAGTAAGTACACAGTAACGGGCAGTTAGATAGGACAAGGGAAGCAATGTTTACTTATGTTCCCATTCATGACATATGATTGGTATCGTTAGTAAAACAAACACACACCTACTCTATTGTAAGCTTGTGTACTGTGGATAACACCACCACATTGGTTCCAAATGCCACCCTATTCCCTATGTAGTGCACTACTTTTGACTAGGGTCCATAGGGAATAGGGTGCTATTTGGGCCACTGTCTGATAAGTGCTAAGTACAGTGGAGTGCAGCAGGCTGGTTTTATCAAGCTCCACTCATTCTCCCTCTGTCACACTGTAATGTCACTTTCTCATAACAGATCTTTGTCTGCAGAACATCACATAGGGAAGAAATTCACTTACAGTACAGGAACTCTACATTAACCAAACTGTACAATACAACCCTATTCAATCATAAAAATGCTATGCAATTATTTTCTGTCGTATAACTTTCCCCATATCGAGATCCTACCTATCATGTTTATAAACACATGCTAACATGCAGTGCTTAATTTGTAAATTGGGAGGTCCCGGAACACATAGTGAGCGCGAGAGGGGGGGTTACCCGGGGGGCTCTGAGGTACTGGAAAACATTGAGCAAAAAAGTGACTAACACAATGTGGCAGCTCAGCAGACAGAGTAAACAGCCATGTAGCCTACTGTCTATGGTGGTTAAACGGACAGCCCTCTCCAAGGTGCTGATTCATTCAAAGCATTTCAGACGTCACTGCAGTATGCCCACATATATGAGTGTAGCTGTGGGGCTTACACAAGTCTGAATCAGTGGACAGCAACATTTCAGACGTCACTGCAGAACACCCGCCAAGTGCAAACGAACACAGTCAGCTGTGGGGCTTACAAAAACCGAATGTCATATCATTTTCCAGACATCAATGTAGCAGTAGAACAAATATCACAATATCAGAATATAACTTCAAATAAAATGAATTACTGTAGACTACAGCAGAACACACATATGAGAATAAATAGGCCTTCTGCCTATGTGATAATATGAAGCACATGTTCAGATTACCTTCACAGTACAAAACAAGTTTGTAAAGGAAAACACCTTAGTTTTCAAAACCTCCCACAGTGACTCATGTCAAGTTCATTTAACTCCTGACAGTCAATATCTTGCTCAAAGCCATGAGCGGGCCTGTGGCTGTGACGTTTAGCCTCCTTCTAAGGCTGTTTTGAAGACTCTGGCTGTAGTGTCTATTTGTTTCATTTTGAGGGTTAACTATAACCTGGGTGTCCTCTTCAGCCTCGTCTACAAGGCCTGCTGCCACCAAATGCGCCTTGGTTCAGGCATATTAAAAAATAAATAATTCTGAGGGCTCTTTGTTATTGTTTGTCAAAGGCAGAGGATGTTACTGTACATTCCACCCTCTTTTTGCTAGCTAGTTTAATCCCTCCAGTTGTTTCTAGACCCAAGCTCCCTACCTTTTTGCATGTTGTACAGCCCAGCTTTGAATTCTGCATGACAAGCCCTTGGTTATACGTTTGTTGTTCTTGAACTGCAAATTGCACCTGCTTCAAGCACTTCGTTGTTGGATGCACTGTCCCCGCCCCCCAGCTCCCCGTCTCCCTCTCCCGCTGAGTCTGACTCGCTAGTAGGCCTACTAACTAGTGGAGGTGCCGGTGGTGATGCTGACCTGGCGGGATTAGCAGCGCTGCTAGCTCAGGCATCGCCATCAGGAACAGTTTGACCCTCACTCCTCTCCTCCGGCACTGACAGTTCTCTGGCTCGTTCTGGGTTCCATTCACCATCTTTCTCTGGATTTTTAGACTTGAAAAACGTAATCAAACTTGATTGCCTTTTTTAACAAATGTTTTATTTGTCTTTCCCACATTTCAAATTCAGTAGGGAGACGACTAGCCTAGTCTACGTGATGTGATTACGTAGGGACCTCTTCACTAGCTGACCACCACTACCAAGACCTGTGTCAAGATCAGTTACTTACTCCACCAACCTCCCCATAACCTCTATGTACAAATAAGAGAGCAGGTCTGGAATCAGTGTGTCAGGATAGGATGATTACACAGAAGGATCACCACGCTTTTACATGATGGTCTTTCTGGGGGGCGGGAGAAATAACAAGGCAACTTGATTTAACACTGATCGCTTTATTAGAATGTTTACAGTGCGAACAGTGAAACAATGAATAAATCATGCTGTGAGAGGTACCGGATCTGGGCAAATAGGTGCCGGAATGAACAAAGTCAAATCTGAGAGGTGCCGGATCCTGTTCCGGCAGGATCCGGCTCAAATTAAGCACTGCTAACATATGTCTGTCAGGTCTCCCTGAGGTGTTGATAAAAACACATTAATTACCGAGCTCGAACAGGATAAGATCCTGAAAAATGTATCCACTTAAGACATATGATTAATTCTGCATCAGATTATGTACAGCTTTACTATACTGCCCAGCAGCTTGACGGGAGGCATTGTAGAACGCTCTAGAATGCAGTGATTGCTAATGGACATGGGCGTCTGCCCATTTCTGGGAAAAAGAGATACTGATAACCAATAAAATAATAATAACCTATGTAGGTTGAGGGAGCAGCCCTATCTCTCCCCACAGCCTGTGTTGTTCAATAGAGCCTATGATGACGAGAGAAAGAGAAAGAGCGAGAGAGAGTGAGAGCGAGAGAGAGAGGGAGAGAGAAAGAGAGCAAGAGAAAGAGAGAGAGAGAAAGGTTTAGAGAGAGACAGAGTGATGGAGATAGGGAAGCATCTGAGTTGTCTGTATGAGGCCGTCTCCCCCGTGAGCACCAGGCACAGGGGCTCAAGTGAGTCTAGGTTCAAATGTCAACTGCCAAAAAGCTGAATTGCATGCAGGCATGTCATCCATCATCGACGAGTAGAAAAATGGCAAAGCAACACAAGTGACAGTTGGTATCCGCGGTGACGAGGGATTTTGAATGCATCATCTTCAGAGGCCCTTGGAGGGGAGAATACAGTCTGTGTGTCACTGGGAGCGTGTGAGCTTTGAGTCCTTTCAAGTCCAATGACTGACTGACTGAAGTCATACCATCATTTTCAATTCAGCCAGTAATGACCTGGCTGAATTCAGCTGGTGGCCCTCTCCTGTCTCTGGTCACAGTGTACAAGGTTGTTCACATACTGGGTTAAAATAGGCACCTGTGAACTCAGCCGCGAGGCAGCGACCATTTCTATTTTTGGCACCACAGAAATTTTCATTTCACAAATCAAGAAGAACATGATTGACCTGTTATTCAGATTCAGTGGAACCATTAAAACGTTAATAAATTGAATAAAGTGCTTACTTTATACATGCAGTCTTTCTATTATCATATTGGTTAGCAGTATGGTTTTGAAAATTGTGAAAAATCTGACCAGTTACACTATATATACAAAAGTATGTGGACATCCCTTCAAATGAGTGGATTTGGCTATTTCAGTCACACCCGTTGCTGACAGATGTATAATATTGAGCACACAGCCTTGCAATCTCCACAGACAAACATTGGCAGTAGAATGGCCTTACTGAAGAGCTCAGTGACTTTCAACGTGGCACCGTCATAGGATGCCACCTTTCCAACAAGTCAGTTTGTAAAATTTCTGCCCTGCTAGACCTGCCCCGGTCAACTGTAAGTGCTGTTATAGTGAAGTGGAAACATCTAGGAGCAACACCGGCTCAGCCGCAAAGTGGTAGGCCACACAAGCTCACAGATCGGGACTGCAGAGTGTTGAAGCGCGTAGCGCGTAAAAATCGTCTGTCCTCGGTTGCAACACTCACTACTGTGCAAAGCTTGCCTTCATTGGACTCTGGAGCAGTGGAAACGCATTCTCTGGAGTGATGAATCACGCTTCACCATCTGGCAGTCCGACGGACAAATCTGGGTTTGGCAAATGCCAGGAGAACACTACCTGCCCGAATGCATACTGCCAGCTGTAAAGTTTGGTGGAGGAGGAATAATGGTCTGGGGCTGTTTTTCGTGGTTCGGGCTAGGCCCCTTAGTTCCAGTGAAGGTAAATCTTAATGCTACAGCATACAATGACATTCTAGACGATTCTGTGCTTCCAACTTTGTGGCAACAGTTTGAGGCAGGCCCTTTCCTGTTTCAGCATGACAATGCTACCGTGCACAAAGTGAGGGCCATACATGTAGTGTACCATGTCATCAATGTCAACTTACATTTTTGTAAAATAAATATCTGTCATCATATGATTTTAAGGGGTGGAGGCTGGGCAATAGATTTTTTTTACCATTACTGGAAAAAGAGCAATCCTTTACAAAAATCAGATTTACAGTTACAGTTCATATAAGAAAATCAGTCAACTAAAATAAATGAATTAGGCCATAATCTATGGATTTCATATGACTTGGAATACAGATATGCATCTGTTGGTCACGGATACCTTAAAAAAAGATAGGGGCCTGAATCAGAAAACCAGTCAGTATCTGGTGTGACCACCATTTGCCTCATGCAGTGCGACACATCTCCTTCACATAGAGATGATCAGGCTGTTGATTGTGGCCTCTGGAATGTTGCCCCACTCCTCTTTAATGGCTGTGTGAAGTTGCTGGATATTGGCGGGAACTGGAATACGCTGTCATACATGTTGACCCAGAGCATCCCAAACATGCTCAATTCGTGACATGTCTGGTGAGTATGCAGGCCATGGAAGAACTGGGACATTTTCAGCTTTGAGGAATTGGGTACAGATCTTTTTGACATGAGGCAATGCATTATCATGCTGAAACATGAGGTGATCTCGTCACGGTATCTCTGTGCATTCAAATGGCCATCGATAAAATGCAACTGTGTTAATACTCCGTAGTTTAAGCCTGCCCATACCATAACCCCACCGCCACCATGGGGCACTCTGTTCACAACGTTGACTTCAGCAGACTGCTCGCCCACACGACACCATACACACTGTCTGCCATCTACCCAGTACAGTTGAAACCGGGATTAATCTGTGAAGACAACACTTCCCCGGCATGCCAGTGGCCATCGAAGGTGAGCATTTGCCCACCGAAGTCTTTTACCACGCCGAACTGCAGTCAGGTCAAGACCCTGGGGAGGACGACGAGCACACAGATAGCTTCCCTGAGATGATTTCTGACAGTTTGTGCAGACATTCTTTGGTTGTGCAAACCCACAGCTTTCATCAGCTGTCTGGGTTGCTGGTTTCAGACGATCCCACATGCGAAGACGCTGGATGTGGAGGTCCTGGGCTGGCGTGGTTACTCGTGGTCTACGGTTGTGAGGCCGGTTGGACATACTGCCAAATTCTCTAAAACTATGATTAAGGTGACTTATGGTAGAGAAATTAACATTCAACTTGAGACATTCAACTTGAGGCATTGTGTTGTGTGTCAAGACAGGATTGTATTGAAGCACAGATCTGCAGCATTGAAGGTCCACAAGAACACAGTGACCTCCACCTCCAAGTTTGGAACCATCAAGACTCTTCCTAGAGCTGACCACCCGGTCAAACTGAGTAATTGGGGTAGAAGGGCCTTGGTCAGTGAGGTGACAAAAACCCAATGGTTACTCTGACAGAGCTCCAGAGTTCATCTGTGGAAATAGGAGAACCTTCCAGAAGGACAACCATCTCTGCAGCACTCCACCAATCAGACCTTTATGGCAGAATGTGCCTCAGTAAAAGGCACATGACAGCCCGCTTAGAGTTTGCCAAAAAGCACCCAAAGGACTCTCAGACCATGAAAAACAAGATTATCTGGTCTTATGAAACCAAGATTGAACTCTTTGGCCTGAATGCCTAGTGTCATGTCTGGAGGAAACCAGGCTGTGGGGATGTTTTCAGTGGCAGGGACTGGGGACTAGTCAGGATTGAGGGAAAGATGAACGGAGAGAAGTACAGAGAGATCCTTGATGAAAACCTGCTTCAGAGAACTCAGGACCTCAGACTGGGGCGAAGGTTCACCTTCCAACAGGACAACGACCTTAAGCACACAGTCAAGACAGCGCAGGAGTGGCTTCGGGATAAGAGTTCAGACTTGAACCCGATCGAACATCTCTGGAGAGACCTGAAAATAGCTGTGCAGCGACACTCCCCATCCAACCTGAGAACTTGAGAGGATCTGCAGAGAAGAATGGGTGAAACTCCCCAAATACAGGTGTGCCAAGCTTTCAGCGTCATACCCAAGAAGACTCGAGGCTGTAATCGCTGGCAAAAAGTGCTTCTACAAAGTACTGAGTAAAGGATCTGAATACTTATGTAAATGTGATATTTCATTATTTATTTTTTTAATACATTTGCAAAAATTTCTAAAAACCTGTTTTTGCTTTGTCATTATGGGGTATTGTGTGTAGACTGATGAGGGGGAAAATGATTTAATACATTTTAGAAAAAGGCTGTAATGTAACAAAACATGGAAAAATTCAAGGGGTCTGAATACTGCCCAAATGCACTGTACTTCCATTATTTTTTTTAAACCGGTACCGGTTACCTTCAGATGAGTCCCGTGACACTTGTGGGGGTCGTTTACATGATTTACCAATTTTCAGGATGTCTCATGGTCTGACAAACACCGCTCTAGCTCTGCCAACTTTCACCACAGATGAGGAAGTGTTACACTGGTGGATGCAGTGGATTGAGATGCATCCAATGCAATAAAAGCAGATATCTCTAATTTAAATTGATGGATTTTGTTGGGGATTTTTTTGTTATGTATTAGATTGACCTACCGGTGCGTCAACCGACTCTAGGGGGTTAATCAGCTTCTGGATATGCTACATCTGTCAAGTGGATGGATTATCTTGGCAAAGGATAAATGCTCACTAACAGGGATGTAAACAAATTTGTGCACAAGATTGTAGAGAAATACGCTTTTTGTGCATATGGACAATTTCTGGGATCTTTTGTTTCAGGGCATGAAAAAAGGTAATGTGTGGGGCTCAGTTGGTAGAGCATGGTGCCTGCAATGCCAGGGTTGTGGGTTCAATTCCCATGGGGGACCAGTATGGGGGAAACGTATGTACTCACTACTGTAAGTCGCTCTGGATAAGTATGTCTGCTAAATTACAAAAATGTAAACATGATGCATTTATATTTTTGTTCAGTGTAAATTGGTCTGTAATCACAATCTAGCACGCACTCTAGAACTGGGATGGACTCCCAATCAACTACAATCATGCATGGGCTTTGTAAATAGCACTTAGGCTATGTAGTGGCTGCTCAATCATTTTCTACCCAATGGGCTGGTAAGTAAGCATTTCACGATGCGGTCTCCTGTTGTACCTGTTGTATTCGGCGCATGTGAAAAATAACATTTGATTTGTAAGAGCTTTGACTTCCAGGGATGTCAACCAAAGCTTACATGTCAGGCTATTTCCTATGACAAATCTCAACATGGCAGTAAGGATGAACCATGAAGTAAAGAAAAGTAAAGTCATCCATCGCACAACACTGTCAGACTGGAAGTATTAGCCTAAAGACAAATGAATGGTCCAAAGTTCAATAAGATACCTCTTGGATATGACCCCACCATAAGGTCAGAGAATAAATGATGTCCGTTGTCTCATTACTGTACATTTACAAAACAATCACTAGAATATTATGTAACATCAATGTTATTACTGTAATAATTAGTGCTACTACACAGGTATTAGAGAAATGTGATGTAAATCATCATTGTATTAAAAGGCAGAGTAATTTGATTGGTCAGAGACTTGGAGTTGAAATGTATTTTGACAAAACGTGACCATATTTCTATCATTTGTCATAGCATATGGCCATTCTATTACTTAAGTTTCATGTTCCTGTCAAGGCCATATTTATGGGTTAGCATCAACATGAAATTCAACACAGATGTGTCTGCATCCAAAATGGCACCCTATTCCATACATGGTACACTACTTTTTTACCAGGTGCACTACATAGGAAATAGGGTGCAATTTGGGATGCAAATTTAGACCTAAAGCGGACTTGCCTACTGTGTTTTCTTGACCCATATAGTCCTACATCACTTGATACATTTTGTGATAATTAAATAAACATCCTTATTAAGGATGAACTATTTATGCAAATAGTCTTGAGCTGGATCTGGGGATTTCGAATTACCATAGAAATGGGCCTGAACCAATAATAGCCAAACTATTCCTCAAACAAAAGTGTTATAAACGGCATGGCATAGCATTTCCCAAACAAATAGACCATGCCCCATGGTAAAGAATATGATTTATGAGTAGCCAAGCATACACAAAGTTGTAAACTTTTTTAGGTAGGACTATAGGTCTGCATGTATGCCTTTAGTTTATCGGTTATATATTATCATTATGATTTTCCTAGATTATATTATTATAGTATGATTTTTGATATGATATAATGAGTGAACATCTGCTGAACAATTTCCATATGAACACTAATGATAAGGAGGCCACCCCGCAGTGTGAGCCTGCTCGTCATCAATGTGAATTTCTTCCTATAGCGCACTCCGTGTCTCAACCGTCAACCGTTAACCCTGCTCTCGAGCTCCGCGCCTGAATGCGACGTACTACAGGGTACCCTGCTCCCCTTTCTGACCCGCGCAGCTGTTATTTTATACATGTAAAAAAATCACTGCCATGATTAAACTACAGTATTTCATTGCGGCATTCAGGTAAAGATGTCACCCATGGAACTATGTCATGTTCAAGTATTTACCAAGGACATAACAGCAATGTTATTTCAGTTATCCCATAATACCATCATTCTAATAGAGTAATAACAATACATTCGATATACCTACCTACAATAAACAATATTTGAGTGATCAGAGAACATGAATGTAGCTATGAAGCAACAAATTGAATCGTCACGACACATGAATAATAATATTAATTTAAAACATGGTGGATTTTGAAATAACCCCAAAAAATGACATACATGACGACCACAAACCCATCTATTTTCCTTTAAAAAAAAAATATAATCTGACTAACAACAATCACCAAGTGAAAAGAAAAAGAAAGGTGGAAAGCCAGCATGAAAATGAGCTCATACATACGTATGTGTGTGTGCTGCGCGTGTAGCGGAGCTGCGGAGCAACAGGCGACATATGTTTCTATTCTCACCTGCAATAAAAACAACCGTCAGTCTTTCAATTTCCGACTTTGACATTCTAAACGGATCGTTCCAACACAATCTTCCTTCTCCAGTAGTTTCCTCTCCTCGTCAAAAATGTTGGAATAGCGCAGTTGAAATTCACATTTTTACAATTGCTAGTTGCTGCTCAGTATTGAACGTGAAAGGAGTGTGACTGAGCTCAAGCTGGCAAGGGAGGGGTTTGCGAGACGAGCATTGAAGGCGACAGTGTTCACCCGGAGCGCGCGCGGGGATGAACGGTCAGACAGACAGTAGGTGTTGCCCCAGTGTCTGTTGGGTTCTTCTTCTAATTCAATCCACTTCTAATATATCATCAGATACGTTCTGTATTTTGCGTCGTCGTAAAACTAAAAGGAGAGCTGTTGAGTTAAGACAAATTGTAGGTGCATTTCACTGTTAGTCTACACCTGTTGTTTACGAAGCATGTGACTAATAAAATTGGATTGGATTTGTGTCCGCTGTCAGTCATCCCACTCTATCTGCATAACACTTCAATCAGGTAATGGTAGAAATATTATCCATAATATTGCTCTTTCAGTGATTCACGTTTGAATTGTAGTCTATCACATTGGTCTGCATTTAAAAATACCCTATACTAGACTTTTCTATGACTATGAGTCTGCTCACACAGCAAGTGGCCTACAGGTAGCCTACGTAATGTGATCAGGAGCCCACATTTACCATGGTACTTACTGTGTAGTCCACATTTACCATGGTACTTACTGTGTAGTCCACATTTACCATGGTACTTACTCTGTAGCCCACATTTACCATGGTACTTACTGTGTAGTCCACATTTACCATGGTACTTACTCTGTAGCCCACATTTACCATGGTACTTACTGTGTAGCGCACATTTACCATGGTACTTACTGTGTAGCCCACATTTACCATGGTACTTACTGTGTAGCCCACACTTACCATGGTACTTACTGTGTAGCCCACACTTACCATGGTACTTACTGTGTAGCCCACATTTAACATGGTACTTACTGTGTAGCCCACATTTACCAGGGTACTTACTGTGTAGTCCACATTTACCATGGTACTTACTCTGTAGCCCACATTTACCATGGTACTTACTGTGTAGCCCACATTTACCATGGTACTTACTGTGTAGCCCACATTTACCACGGTACTTACTGTGTAGCCCACATTTAACATGGTACTTACTGTGTAGCCCACATTTAACATGGTACTTACTGTGTAGCCCATATTTACCATGGTACTTACTGTGTAGCCCACATTTACCATGGTACTTACTGTGTAGCCCACATTTACCATGGTACTTACTGTGTAGCCCACATTTACCATGGTACTTACTGTGTAGCCCACATTTACCATGGTACTTAATGTGTAGCCCACATTTACCATGGTATTTAAGAGTCATATGAAGCTGTCACACTGCCATGTGACTGTATATGTAAAATGTAAAATGGCCATGGTGTCCACCAGCCACCATGACCACGTTGGCCAAGCAGGATCTCCCTCACTCTCTCACATAACAGGCAGGATCTCCCTCACTCTCTCACATAACAGGCAGGATCTCCCTCACTCTCTCACATAACAGGCAGGCAGGCACTCACTGGATGGTCAGGACTGGGGACACCCAACTGTGGTGATGACATGAGGGGCCCTAGAGATTCACTGGGGGCCAGACACCACGTGACATCAAGTGACTTCTAAGTTTGGTCATAGCCTGGCCAGGCAACCATGGGTAGAGTTTAAAATGACATTTAGGACTCAAGAGTTACAGTGCCTTCGGAAAGTATTCAGACCCCTTCACTTTTTACACATTTTGTTACGTTACAGCCTTATCATAAAATCGATTAAATAAATGTTTTTCCTCATCAATCTACACACAATACCCCATAATGACAAAGCGAAAACAGGTTTTCAGACATTTTACCAAATGTATATATATATAAAAAAAACAGAAATACCTTAGTTATATAAGTATTCAGACCCTTTGCTATGAGACTCGAAATTGAGCTTAGGTGCATGGGATATTTCTACAACTTGATTGGAGTCCACCTGTGGTAAATTCAATTGATTGGACATGATTTGGAAAGGCACACACCTGTCTATATAAGGTCCCACAGTTGACAGTGCATGTCAGAGCAAAAAGGAATTGTCAGTTTCTGAAGCATTGAAGGTTCCCAACTACACAGTGGCCTCCATCATTCTTAAATGGAAGACGTTTGGAACCACCAATACTCTTCTGAGAGCTGGCCGCCAGATGCTAACTCTGACAGAGCTCATGTGTTCCTCTGTGGAGTCAATAAGTATTCAACCCCCTTGTTATGACACAGATTCAACCACAAACATCAGACCAGTTTTCCAATGCCTCGCAAAGAAGGAAACCTATTAGTAGATGGGTAAAAATAAGAATAAACAGACATTCAATATCCCTGTGATCATGGTGAAGTTATTAATTACACTTTGGATGGTGTATCAATACACCCAGTCACTACAAAGTCCTTCCTAACTAAGTTGCCAGAGAGGAAGGAAACTTCTCAGGGATTTCACCATGAGGCCAATGGTGACTTTAAAACAGTTACATAGTTTAATGGCTGTGATAGGAGAAAACTAATGATGGAGCAACAACATTGTAGTTACTCCACAATACTAACCTAATTGAAAAGATGGAAACATGTACAGAATTGAAATTTTCCAAAATATGCATCCTGTTTGAAACAAGACACTAATACTCCAACAAATGTGGCAAAGCTATTCATGTTTGTCCAGAATACAAAAGTGTTATGTTTGGGGCAAATCCAATACAACACATTACTGAGTACTACTCTCAATATTTTCAAGCATAGTGGTGGCTGCATCGTGTTATGGGTATGCTTGTAATCATTAAGGACTGGGGAGTTTTTCAGGATATAAAAGAAATTGAATATAGCTAAGCACAGGCAAAATCCTAGAGGAAAACATGGTTCAGTCCACTCACTGGGAGCAGGACAATAACCTGCTCCCAGTGACCTAAAGCACAGGGCCAAATCTACACTGGAGTAGCTTAGAGTGGCCGAGTTACAGTTTGACTTAAAACTACTTTAAAGTCTATGGCAAGACCTGAAAATGGTTGCCTAGCAATGATCAACAACCAATTTGACAGACCTTGAAGAATTTTGAAAAGAATAATGGGCAAATGTTGCACAATCCAGGTGTGGAAATCTCTTAGAGATTTACCCAGGAAGACTCACAGCTGTAATCTCTGCCAAAGGTGCATTAACTCAGGGTTGTGAATACTTATGTAAATGAGATATTTCTGTATTTCATTAGCAAAAAATTTGCAAAAATTTCTAAAAACATTTTTTTACTTTAACATTATGGAGTATTGTGTGTAGATGGGTGAGAAAAAATACGATTTCATCCATTTTGAATTCAGACTGTAACACAACAACATTTGGAATAAGTCAAGGGGTATGAATACTTTCCGAAGGCACTGTATTTACATGCAACAGTCCTTTACTCATATTAAGCAGTTAGTGATAAGCTGAGGTATATCAACCACACACAAATCATCCAGTGATTAATTTGATTGGGTCTAGCTGCCTCCACGACAAGAGACATTTTCCTTTCGCCATTAAAAGGTTATGTTTTGTTACGGTTATTTGCATACTGAGTGTTTAATTATTTCCAGCCAATAAGAAGTTATCTGATGGATGATTTGGAGGGGAAAGAATGATGAATGGTTAGGTATATTACCTGTTAAGCATATCTATCAGGCCATTAGCCTTTCTGGGTAACCACAGCGATCAAACTCCGCACGCAACACAGATCATGTTTATTTAAATGTCATGAGATGGGCCTATAATTCCTCAATTGCCATGTAATGCTTACCAATACATATAATTCCTCAAATGCAATGTTTAAGCCTTAAAGAAATCATTTTCTCAAGCCTGTCATTTCATATAGACTGCATGTACAAAACATTAGGAACACCTGCTCTTTCCATGACGTTGTAGACTGACCAGGTGAATCCAGGTGAAAGCTATAATCCCTTATTGATGCCACCAGTTAAATCCACTTTCATTAGTGTAGATGAAGGGGAGGTGACAGGTTAAAGAAGGATTTTTAATCCTTGAGACAATTGAGACATGGATTGTGTATGTGTGCCATTCAGAGGGGGAATGGGCAAGACAGAAGATTTAAGTGCCTTTGAACTTAATATAGAAGCTCATCATTGAGAGTGTGATAATGGGTTAATACACAATCAAGTTAACACAATAAAGTTTAACAACATATTCCATTGGGGTCTTCTGGCTTTCATACAAGATACAGACTAATATGATGACACTGTGTGTTTGAAATTGGTGTGGGGACTTTTCTAATGAATCTGAAACATCTAGAGTGATATTCACTGTATTTGTAGAGCCAATACTTAGCAATAGTAAGTGACTAAGGGAGACTTATTTGTGCAACGTGTACGCTAATAACCCGGAAGCAAGTACAGGGAGTGAATTTAGTAAATAAATGAACATGGAACAAAACAAGAAACACCTGGGGAAAGAACCCAAGGGAGTGACAGATATAGGGGAGGTAATCAGGAAGGTGATGGAGTCCAGGTGAGTCTCATGAAGCGCAGGTGCGAGTAACGATGGTGGCAGGTGTGCGTAATAATGAATAAACTGGGAGTAGACGTGACAATTGGAGAAATGTCCTATGATTCCTCATGTGGAGGGAGTGGGAAGACCGCTTCCTCTTCTTCATGCTTCTACACTAGGAGGGGAAAATTCCTATAGATGTGGCAAATTTTCCTATCCAGCTCAAAGGTCCAGTGCCAGCGTAAGCTGCAAGAACATCTGCGTAGAGGGAGAGTTGAGAGTCCATTCAACAACCTGTGGGATCTGCACGCCACAGCAGAATGGGTTAGGTAGTAGCTTGGAGAGCTAATGGAAGCCTTCACATGTGAGGCAAAGTAATTCACGTGAGTTTGGTTCACTAAACCCGAGTGGCGTAGCAGTCTAATGCACTGCATCTCAGCACAAGAGGCATCACTACAGCCCCTGGTTCAAATCCAGGCTGTTTCACATCCGGCCGTGATTGGGAGTCCCATAGGGCAGAGCACAATTGGCCCAGCGTCGTCCGGGTTTGGCCAGTGTAGGCCGTCCATTGTAAATAAGAATTTGTTCTCAACTGACATGCCTAGTTAAATAAAATGAAACATCTCCGTTATACTTAATGGTGGACTATGTGCTGCAGTACTCCTGTTGAGAAGAACTCTGTGGCTGGCTCAAGTCATGACCTCAACAAATTATACCTTCTAACAAGGATGGAGAGAGAACCCAGTTCTGTGTGCACAGTTAAGAACAAACCCAATCTCTATGCATGGTTCCTAGAAAGCCTAAAAGCTAGCCTTTGAAGAGCTTAGACAGAACTTAACTAATGACTTAGAAAGCATACACTTAAATGAAATACACTGGATCTACTCCATTAGCCAGAGAGAGGATCAAATTGAATTGACATAAAAACTATGGGCTGTTCTATCTCTCCTCCTAATCTGCATGGCAGAGTGCTATCTAATCTCAGTGGATAAGGTAATTACCATTTTGCGTTTGTATTAGATCAGTTCAAATGGCCTCTTTCTCCCTGCTCTAGGCCACATCAGATTGAGTCACTGTCTTCGTCCCAAATGGTACCCTATTCCCTTTATAGTGCACTACTTTTGACCAGGCCCCATAGGGAATAGGGTGCCATTTGGGATGCAGACAGTGACTCCGAAGCCTCTCCTTTTAAACATCTTCATCCCCAGTCTGTCTGTCTGGGACCCTGTGGACATTATGAAGAGAATCACTGACCTTGGAATCATAACCCTAGAGTGTAGCCACTTGTCGCTGTGTGTGTGTGTGTGTTTGTGTAGCCACTTGTCTGACTGTGTCATGTTCGATGGTTTCTGGAGTTTGCCAGGATCGGGCCGTTCTCTTGCCTTGATATCATTTTGTAATACTCTCTGTCTGCATTGACTGAGTGCACTGTAAATTGCAGCTGGGGTCTCATTCCTTTAATCCCTCAACCTTCCTTCCCTCCATCACTCCTTGCCTCATCACTCCTTCCTTCCACCTCTTCTTTCCTCCATCCCTCTCTGCATCATCCCTCCATCACTCCTTCCTTCTATCCCTCATTTCATTCTTCCTTCTCTCCATCCCTCAGTCCTTTCATCCCTTTATAATCATATTTACTGATACATTCAATGTTGAGATGTGTTCAAGTTTAGATCAGCCAATTACTGTCTTTGAATTGACCAACAGCTCTATGCCCTTGGGTCCTCACTGTTGTCAATGTCACATTGAGTGTGGAGATTTTCATTTGATTTATTAGGATCCCCATTAGCCAACGCCAATGGAGACAGCTAGTCTTACTGGGGTCTGACACATAACGAAAAAAGACATTACAGACAATAGACTTAACAATTTTCATACATTTAAAAACATTAACATGTAGTTTGTGTACATGTATCAGTTACACATGTCAGTACATACACACAACAAGTAGGTCAGATGGGGGAGAGGCGTTGTGCCTTGAGGTGTTGCTTTATTTGTTTTTTGAAACCAGGTTCTCTGTTCAATTGCGCTATAGATGGGAGTTCCATGCATTCATGGCTCTGTATAATACTGTGTTTCCTTAAATTTGTTCTGGACCTGGAGACTGTGAAAAGACCCCTGGTGGCATGTCTGGTGGGGTAAGTGTGTGTCTGTGCTGTGTGTAAATTGACTATGCAAACGATTTGTAATTTCCAACACAATGTTTCTTATAAAAACAAGAAGTGACAGTCCGTCTTTCCTCAGCTCTTAGCCAAGAGAGACTGACATGCATAGTATTAATATTAGCCCTCTGATTACAATGAAGAGCAAGACGTGCTGCTCTGTTCTGGGCCGGCTGCAGCTCTGTTCTGGGCCGCCTGCAGCTCTGTTCTGGGCCGGCTGCAGCTCAACTACAGTAGGTCTTTCTTTGCAGCACTTGACCATATGACTGGATAATAATCAAGATAAGATAAAACTAGAGCCTGCAGGACTTCCTTTGTGGAGTGTGGTGCCAAAATGGATGAGGAGGAGGATGAGACAGGGGGATGAGCAGGGAGGTGGATGAGGATGGAGAAGGAGGAGTAGGTGAGGGAAGAGAAGGAGGGAGAGATAGAAGGGAGGAACAGATGAGGGAGGAGGAAGAGAGGGAGGGAGAGGATGACTAATGTAAATATGTAGATGTTAATATCAATGGCACCAAATGAAGTGAACCAGAGTTAATCGCGGTAGTGTCAGCAGCCAGTAGTCCCATATAGACCTAACCTAGCGTGTCTAGTTGATCGTATGTACAGTAGAGACGTCAAGTTGCCTGCCTGTCAAACAAATGTACAGATGCTCAATACAGATTCAATATTACGTTATTCACAACAAGAGCGAGGTCATGTCTCTCACCCTCACAGCTGTCTGCCACAATTGTTTAATCAATCAAACCATAAACAGTAATGCACTCACTAATAACTACAATATGTAATTGTTTTTCTGTAAATCAACTCTGATCAAAAATCTGTTCCAATGCATTGAATCCCAAAATGAAGGTTGTGGGGTTTGCCTGAGCTCAGATGTGCCTGCTCCTGTATCTTTTTAAGAAGTGTCTCTCTCTCTCTCTCTCTCTCTCTTTCTCTCTCTCTGCCTCTCTCTCTCTCTGCCTCTCTTTCTCTCTTGGAGAAACAAGCCTTATCGAATAATGTGCCAGATATCCACAGAAAAAATCTATACTGCATTGTGGACACCCGGCATAACATACAGAGCGTTTGAAACACACAGACCAGAGTAGTGAAATACCACTTGAACCAAACAGCATGCAATAGGAAGAATAAAGGCAGTCAATGGAGAGAACTATAATGGAGCTGAACAACCAAGTTACTGTCCATCACATTTTCATCCACTGGTTCTTTCTGCCTCTTTGTAACGTAAGGTTTGAAACACGATGGGCTCTTTTAACAACGAGGGGAACGGGGATAGAGTGGGTTGATGCCTCGGTCTCTCTCTCTTCCCTGGAATGCATTGCAAGTCCCATGCCACCCTCTCTCGGAACGCAGGGCTTTGAAAGGTCTCTCTGCTTTAAATGTCGGCATTTCGATGTTCTCTTCATTATAAGTAGAATCCTTCATCCAAGCCAGGCTTCTCATGTATAAAACATAGAAGTCTAGATACAGCCTCCACAGACATGGATGGAGAGGGATACTCAGAATATTACATTTCCTTCTCATGCCTTCCACCAGAGGAATTCATAAAAGGGCTAGTAATTACACATTTCTCAATAATTTCATGTCAAAACCCATATTTCACATATTCAGCAAACATGGCATTTGAGGGTAATTACTCCAACTCTGGGAAAACTCTATTTTAGAGAGAAGGATTCCAGGAATCTTTAAGGAGATAGCATAATTGTCCATGAGTTATTTTGGGGAAGTTCTTCCCATCCAACTAAGAAAGGACTTAACAGGGATGAGGACATTTATCTAACCGCTCTGTGACTCCAGAATCCACAGGAGCTCCAAGATTCTTCTTTAGGAAATATTCTCACTTCTCATTGTCCCTCTCTCTCTGTACTCTGCCCCTGTTCTTCCACACCCCCTCCACCCTTACCCTTTCTCCATGTTAGCAAGGGCTTCAAGTGGATGGAATGAAAAAGGTGTACGGTACTCATTTTAGGTGCCAGTAGGCTACTCATTTTAACTTTAGTGGCAATGTTCTGAGGCAATGTTCTATGAGGTGCCGGTACTCAAGCCGTAGAAAACTCAGGGTGTCTGTATACTCTGTACCAGTGAGCACCGGCTCAAGTCAAGCACTGCTGTTCTAGTCTCAGGTCATTAAAATGCCATGGGACAATTTTTCCAACAGACCTCATATAAATCTCCAATGGCTAGATCGGAGAGGGAATATGCATGGAAATAGGTGCTGTTAATCTCTGATATGTTTCCTAGGTGCATATGTAGAGGAGATGATTTGTTGGTCAGTTGACCAGCGACAGGCGAGATCTAATCCTAACAGTTACACATACAAATATGCACTTCATTTTATGAACTGGACTTGTAGGCCTAGTGTCCTAAAAGGCATCTGCCAAATAAATTATTATTATTATTATTATTATTAACTAGCTGAGGAGTGAGTGGGGACCGTGTGGCCTGGTTGTCCTTGTAGATGATTCGATTCACATTGAAACTGAACACAAACTCTGCAACAACAAGTCTAAACAACAGCCTCTCTGTGAGCTGAACATCTCATCAGGTACCAAGGATATATCTCTGTCTCACACTCTCACACACACACAATCATTGGAACTGTCCCAGAGAGAGGATGAGGGAGAGGGGAATGAATGAGACATTGAACTGGAAAGGAGACACAGGTAAGGGATTGTGAAGCGATGGGAAAGATGGATAAGGAAAGTGGGGAAAGTTTAGAATGAGATATGCAGAGGGAATGAGATGCAACACACTTTCCAGGAAAAATAACAAAAAATCACGCAATGAAACAGCTCTCTGCTCCTCTAAAGAAACTCTCTCTCTCCACTCTTTTTTTGTACTTAAAGTAGAGTCAACACCTTTTCCTGTCCTTGGGGAAAATAAAGGCAGAAATGGTATCTATATTGCAACAACAAAAAAACGGTGACAATGTGTCTGATATTTGAACACAAGAAATGCACTCCAACTTTATGGTTTGGAGACAGAAACATCACTGTTGACCAAGAAGTTTCATAATATGTAATTTTAGAGTTTCATAACAACAGAGCTGAGAAGGCTACAGAGGAAATGTACAACCATATAACTATAACAACCTTGAATGTTGAGAAACTTGTGAATAGCCACCTACACTTCATAGACAAAGACCATTGTGCAGTGTGGAAAAACAGAGGTTTCTGCTTGACAGGAAATTGCTTCTAATATTCAGGTGAAACTTGAACTTTTTGATCCCCGCTAAATCACAGTGAATGGAGATGGACCCTCCTACCTCGAGGCTATTAATAACGCCACTTAACAGAGCATAGGTCATTAGCCGTCCTAAAAGGAAGGAAACACAGAGGAGAATAGTGGAGAAGCAAATTAAGGAAACAGAGGGGAATAGTGGAAAGGCAGGTGAAGGTCTGTGGCCTACCATTGAACACAATATCTAGAAGGGCAGCTTTGTGTGTGGAAGTCATATATTCATAGGCATGAAGAGGGTTGAATTACAGATGTAGGATCTTAATTTGAGCCAGTTTTCTACAGCAGGAAAAGGATTCTGCAGCAACAGGAAATGTATATTATTATGTGGATGATAATTAATGGACATTTTTGAAGGGGTTGATTCATTTTTCTTATAATCAAGTCTGAAATGTAAAAGTGGAAATTAAACTTCAGAAACCTTTTTAAACCTGAAATACACTACATGTATTTTCCTGCAACAATGTGATCAAATTAAGATCCTACATCTGGAGTAAACTATATGGGCAGTTCTTAGAAATCAGTTGAGAAAATGATCCTCCTGTGCAGTCTTCCCTGTAGCTCAGTTGGTAGAGCATGGTGTTTGCAACGCCAGGGTTGTGGGTTCGATTCCCACGGGGGGCCAGCACAGAAAAAAATTTTTTTAAATGAAATGTATGTATTCACTACTGTAAGTCGCTCTGGATAAGAGCGTCTGCCAAAATGACTAAAATGTAAATGTAAATGTAAATTATAATACACAGAATAGGTCTGAATGTATGATTTCCTAGAACAACCTTGTAATCTACAGCAGCACAACGACGACGGGGGTGAGGGGGAGACACTTCTTGATTCTGAGAAATAAACACCTTCAGTGGAACCCATCAGAACATGCAGAGAGGACAGAAACTACATCAATTTACACAGGAGGACTACATTGAACAGGACAGAACAGAGAGCATAATTTAGCCACAGAGGATCAATAGTTTAAAAAAAATAACCGTGCATTAAGTTATCACAAGCACATACAAGTAATTGCCAAAATAAAGGAAACATAACGTCTCTTAAAATGGTGTTGCTGCATCATGAGCTGCCAGAACAGCTTCAATGCAACTTGCATAGATTCTACAAGTGGACCTAAACCATGCTAGGAAAATGTACCCCACACCATAACATATGCTTTGGATCCCTCATTTACTTAAGTGTTTCCTTTATTTTGGCAGTTACTGGTATGCCTACAGTCAGATAAGCCAGTTTGGGCAGCTTGTTGCGTTGTGGCCATAGACATACAGTATAATCCATAGAAGGGTTTTGGAACCTCTTACTCTGGCAATAAAAAAAACGAAGCCCCGGGGCCTATGATTTCTTAATCCGGCCCTGCATCTGTCCTTCATTTTAAGGTCAATCCTGTTATGTGAACTGAACTCTCGTTTTAATATGGTGAAACTATTCCTTTAAAAAAAAAACAACATTTTTATTCAAAAGAAACATTGAACATCTAATAGTCAAATCATAGAGTAAGAGTAAGCAGGTGAGCCGGTTCTACTCTTTTTGGACAATTTCTGGTGTTTTGTGATGAAAAACAGAGGGTCGAGCATAACATGTCAACACTGTTACCCATAGATAGACAGGCTAGAAATGTTTTAACTACCTTTTTTTAGGTGAAGCATGCATTCAATTGCCACTCCCTGTAGCACACTGCAAGTTTCCATTTCCCCTGTCACAAGGGGATTTATGGCTGATTTAAGAAGACATTGTCAATCCTGTTACAGTCAACCGTGTTACTTTATATGGCACTTAATAAGCACTTACTATAGTATTTTTTAATTTAACCTCTTGAGATGGGAAAACATGTTTTTAAGTTGAACATGTGGTCTTTATGACAGAATGTTAAAATTAAGTAAAATCAACAAAACAAAAACATTTCCAAGTTATACTTCTCAAAAAGGCACAGAATTGGTGGAAGGACCCTTCTGTTTCTGAGGAACACAAGACAGAGAGAGCTACTGAATGATCATAGAATAAATGCACAGTATAATATACTTTCTTTAATTGATGCTCTTACCAGTTAAACTAAAACACTTCCACAGTCACATCCAGTTATAAATATAAAACAGATCATTACGTGGGGATACTAATATGCTTAGTATTATCATTGTGGGTTGCTCGCTGGAGAATCTCCAAGAGTAAACACTGTAGGCTTAGTCTACGTCAGGGAAACATATTGCTTTGTAATGCTACTCAACAGATGTTCAACAACAATGTGTCGGACACTATTCACTATAGCCCCGTGAGAGCATGGTTTGTTCAGCCATCTGTTTGGCCAATCAAATATGTTTTGCAGGACATGAATTACAGTTTATGCTACTAACTCACATAGGGACTTCTCACTGACGCCATTGGCTGGTCATTGGGAGTATTGGAGCTGCAGAGGTAGACAAGCGTTTCTCAACCAGCTTTGTACTAGTTTACGTCAGTAGTGCTCCAAGGAGGACGCATTACATAGTTTGCCTGTCCCTGGTACAAAATGGGTTGAGAAACACTGAGGTAATAGAGCAACACCTCTGGAGTTTCCATGTGACCCTGCAAGTCTCACCTTTTAATATACCGGCGCTGGTGAGTGGCACAAATACCACAGTCACTCAAATCCATGCAGACCATAACTTCATGATCGGGCAATAAAATAAATGTTAATGTCTGTATCTATATATGTAATGTATCTATGCAATGTCGTAATGTTCAGGGACCACAATGGCAATAAGTCTGAGTTTTTTGTAATATCCCTGTCATGTATTTAAAATGTATGTACTGTGTGTGTTTTTTTTAACAGGATAATAAAAATCAATCAAGTCAACAAAACCAGTGTTTGTAGCCAAGCCATTATTAATTAAACCAGGAAAATAACTTACTGACACCAACGGGTTCTTACCCACCGTTTGGGAAACTCTGCCCAGGGACACAGCAAGAGCCTCACACTATACTGTAAAACCCTTTTTTTCCCCTCCACAATTTTTTGTGATAGCCAATTGGTAGTTATAGTCTTGTCTCATCGCTGCAACTCCCCCCTATGGATTCGGGACAGGCGAAGGTCCGAAACACGACCCTGCCAAGCCGCACTGCTTCTTGACACACTGCTCGCTTAACCCGGAAGCCAACCGCACCAATGTGTCAGAGGAAACACCGTCCAGCTGGTGACCACAGTCAGTTTGCAGGAGCCCGGCCCGCCACAAGGAGTCGCTAGAGCGCAATGGGACAAGGAAATCCCGGCCCGCCAAACCCTCCCCTAACCCGGACGACGCTGGGCCAATTGTGCGCCTCTCGGTCACCACCGGCTGCGACACAGCCTGGGTCTGTAGTGATGCCTCAAACTGTGATGCAGTGCCTTAGACCGCTGTGCCACTCGGGAGGCCCCGGTTCATTAGTATCTTTATGAGGTTAGTGGAACACATCTCTGGCCATTCTTTATATTCTTCTCTATATATTACCACGCTGTAGTAAAAATCTCTAGGCTAACACACAGGTCATAATCTGAACTATGCCTTTTGAAGAATGTGCATGGTCTTCCACCCTCCCTGTGTCCTCTCTAGTTTGTCATAATACTCCAGAGCCTTTTAACCCGAATATAAACGGCTCTGCCTGTGGTTGTGAGATTCGGTTACATCAGGTGCTACTTTATATTGACCCTCATTAAACCAGCAATAGGCTCCAGTGAACGGCCATCAAGTTATAGCCGAGAGAGAGAAGCTCTAATTTTAGCATGTGTACGTGTGTCTGTAGATGAACTAAAACCAGTTGCTCTCCTGTGGGACGGTCAGTCTGCTCCGCCTGATATCAAAGGGAATACATGCCGACTCTGTTGCCATGGTGAGCGCAATTCAGCTTGGATGTCTCCTAATTGGAAAGCATGGATGGAGAGGAGAAAAGAGAGAAAAAATATGAATCGGATCATCATCATTAATAGGATGCAATTGTTCCTGGCCTAGTGCAGTGCTCGGGTTGTGGCAGTATCGATAGGCGAATGGGGAGGAATCAGAAGATGCTTGTGACAGTGGGGAGGGAGGGGGTTCATACAGATCAACGAAGGAGCCGTTCACTTAGATGATTGCCACTCACAGTAGAAAGGCTAGGCAGAGAAATCCTTGGAAGCTGAACGTACTGTACGCCACAGATCATTTACATACTCTGGGTCCTCCCTCTAGCTGTCAATGTTTTAACACCTCCCGTTCTGTGAAATAACTGGCAGTGTGAGTGCATTACAGTACCAGTGCTGTGAGGTACGAAGGCAGGCAGGGACACCTACTTCTGGCAGTAGGCGGGAGCTAGCCTTTTGTATAACGCTATAAAAACAAATGGAACTGTAAATGTCAATCTCCAATTTCATGCACCAAAAAGCAGCATTGCAGAATGGAATGAGGAGACCTACAACTTGCTGCAGCTCTCCTCTGTCAGAAAAAACAACAGATGGACCTTAGAGAAAGTCGATTGGAAACCATATTTGTGACCTTGTGATCTCACATTCCTGTCTATACTATACTTGGAATAGATCACGAGCATCTCTTGATCAACAATCAGTCATAACAGCACAATACTGCAGTGTGTCAGTACTTTTGATACATGATGGATGGCAATGCAATGGCAGCCGTTGAGGGGGACGTCAGGTCATCACTGAATGAGACTGCCTACAGTGAATCTTTTCTTACTGTGCTTTGTC
The DNA here is from genome assembly GCF_901001165.1 of Salmo trutta. NCBI lineage: Eukaryota > Metazoa > Chordata > Actinopteri > Salmoniformes > Salmonidae > Salmo > Salmo trutta. The sequence continues at coordinate 21,347,871 of NC_042990.1, read as the reverse complement.
TGATAGCCTGCATTATGTCCACTTTCCACTAATCTCGTACCGACACTGCCGCCCAAATTCGTTGTGTAGCAATAGCCAGGGGAGGGGGTTAACTTCCACAAATAACTTTGCTGCTGGGTTAGATCAGTTGTAAAACTAAAAAACGAAACTCTAAAAAGGTTCAAGACACAGATAAGGGATTTCTTCCTTCGAACTAGAAAAAAGCTTCCCATCTCATTTATCCATATCAAATTATATCTAATTAAAAAGCAAATTAATAATTGATTTATTCATTAGTGGAAGATGACATCCTGTAAGAGTTAATAAAACTTCATCTCTAAAAATGGCCTTGAGAAAGAGATCCCCCTGAAATTCATCATGCTAATTATTTTCACGTATTGCATCTGCTATTCACTTCAGTCATGACTCGTGAGTCAAGTATTCAAGCATTCATACACTGAAGAGTGTTTTGTACGTTTCCAATAAATTGATAGAAAGCCTGCATTTGTTCATATTAACTGACGTTCTTACCAGTCAATATTTACAGTAAAATACACTACTAGTACTTCATATGTAGTCTACACCTCTATTCCCACTTTCAAAACAGCTGGGAGCTCAGCGAAAAAAACTAGCACCAACTGGGAAAAATCGATTTAACGTTCATCCAACTCGGAATTCCAATTTGGGTATTCCGGCCTCTTTCTAGACCTCCGACTTTCCAACCTTAAGATCACTGACGTCATGTTTTGACCTCGTATTTTCAGTTCCCAGTTGTTTTGAACGCGGCAAAAAGGAATGTCTTCGTCTGCTGTGGGTTGCTCAGTCTGAGCTTTAACTCAGACTGAGCAACCCACATCCAGTGAGCCAGAGGGAATATTAAGAGGATAAGAGATCCCCCCCCAAATCACCCTTCATACACAATCATTTCACGTCTCCCTCGGGTTGGCAATCATTTCACGTCTCCCTCGGGTTGGCAATCATTTCACGTCTCCCTCGGGTTGGCAATCATTTCACGTCTCCCTCGGGTTGGCAATCATTTCACGTCTCCCTCGGGTTGGCAATCATTTCACGTCTCCCTCGGTTTGGCAATCATTTCACGTCTCCCTCGGGTTGGCAATCATTTCACGTCTCCCTCGGGTTGGCAATCATTTCACGTCTCCCTCGGGTTGGCAATCATTTCACGTCTCCCTCGGGTTGGCAATCATTTCACCTCTCCCTCGGGTTGGCAATCATTTCACGTCTCCCTCGGGTTGGCAATCATTTCACGTCTCCCTCGGGTTGGCAATCATTTCACGTCTCCCTCGGGTTGGCAATCATTTCACGTCTCCCTCGGGTTGGCAATCATTTCACGTCTCCCTCGGGTTGGCAATCATTTCACGTCTCCCTCAGGTTGGTTCAAGAACTCAATTTTTATTTTTCACAGAAGAGCGACTAGCACTGTTTACTGCTTTCACACATCGGAGTGGAGAAGAAGAGTAACAAAATGTGAAAGCTTATTCCCCCCATGTTTTACCCATTACCTCTATGTCTCCCTTGAGATAATGTATGCGTCCTAAATGGCAACCTATTCCCTATAGAGCACACACATATAGGTCCTGGTCAAAGGTAGTGTGCAAGGGGAAATAGGGTGCCATTTGGGACATAGATAAGGCCAGATGTCCTTCCCCTCGATCACATCACTCCAGTCCTCTCCTTTTGTCCTACGGTACTGATGACATGTTGTTCACACAAAGCCCAAAACATTGAAGGCCATTTAACCTCACAATTTCTCTGAGAATCTCCATTGAAAGCTCTTTTTAGTCCAGGACTAGGCTTTTTAATCTGTTTCCTGGAAACCAGCCACCACAGTATCTAGAATATATTTTACAGGGCTGAATGGATGAACCCCTTAACTACCAGGAAATACACAAAATTCACTAATTGGATGCATTGCTGATTTAACAAGCAAAACTAAAGCACTTTCAGAAAGAGAGAAGATTATTGGAAATGTTAGATCATCACTCCTCCAATAAACAGTGCTAAATGGGGCTGTAGAATTACACCAGTGGCTCTTCAGTTACTGTATCCGCAATGACATTTTGCTCAGCCTGGGGTAACCCGGGAGTACCCCCTCATGTGCAATATATCAGCAGGCCTATGTTCCTATGCGTCTTCCCAAGTATCCCCTGGTTTATCCGTACCCCAGGTTGAGAACCTCTGAATTCCACCAATAAAAACCCTGTTTTGGAGGACAGAAAGTGCAAACCAGGGCTTTTGAGACCCAAATCAGTGACTGATGTTTATGCTCAAGGTGGATCTTGGGAAATTACACTTTATGACCAACCAGCACAGCCTTCTACTACAATAAAGGCCTCGGGGCTAGATCTGAACTGCCTGTGTAGACTGTATAAAGGTAATAACCCAAAGCCTCTCCAGTGTAGCCTCCATGTGAGACAGTGCCATCTGCTGGTGATAAATAAACATACTGCTGTATTCAAGTACACAAAGCATATCTGTATTTGAATGATCAAAATGGAAACTTTGATCAGAATTGTATGATTGATGTTTGCATTACATGTCCCAATATAATATTGAGAACATTTTGAAACTGAAATACTAGGAATCTATAAAGAATCTGAAATCAACACAAAACCAGTAAGAAGTGAATCCTTCAGACAAGCTTTTCAGACACTGGCGAGACACAGGGACGCGTTAGTCCCCCCAAACCCAAAAGAGTTAGTGAGAGCTACCCGCCTGCCCTCTGTCTTCCACTGCTGTGCTGTGCAGGGCACATAGTTCAGGTCAAACTCTGGCTCGGTGCGGTCCAGGTTGAGGGTGGGTGGCAAAGTGCTGTGGTAACAGGCCAGGGCAGTGAAGGCTGCCTCCAGGGCCCCGGCAGCCCCCAGGAGATGCCCCGTGGCCCCTTTAGTGGAGGAGACAGCCAGGGCGGCGGCGTGCTGCTGGAACAGTCTCTTGATGGCGGCGTTCTCTGCAGCGTCACCTAGTGGTGTAGAGGTGGCGTGTGCGTTCACGTATGTCACATGGGCTGGTTCCACACCGGCGTCTCGGAGTGCTGCAGACATGCACCTGGAAGAGATCAGGAGGGGAATGCAAATGGACTGCAAAAATGTCATGGCTTCAAATATGTTCACCATTTCATTTTAAAAAGTCAGAATCGTTTTGAAATAGGCTAACATTTTTTACTAATATTTATCTTATGGTCAAGTTGATAGATAATGGTACAACCTACAGTACATCTCAATGGTTCCTTAACTCCTAACACAAATAGTAAGCACCTGGTGAAAGAGTGCTATCAACCCCATCCATGTCTACTACCTGAAGGCTCCGTCTCCATCAGCAGTGGGGGCTGTGATGTGGCTGGCGTCCCCTGACAGGCCGTACCCCAGCACCTCAGCATACACCCTGGCCCCCCTCCTCACAGCATGCTCCCACTCCTCCAGGAGCACCACCGCAGACCCTTCACCCATCACAAACCCATCCCTCTCTGGGTGGAAGGGCCGCGATGCCAGCCTGGGCTGGTCGTTCCAGTGGGTACTCAGAGCCCTTCAAGTAAAAGTTCAAGTTGAATTACACTCCCATAGTAGTCAATACAAATAGCATAGACATACGTCTTAACACATATGTAAAAATTGATCAAATGACAGACTAGATCTATACTAACAACAATAACACAAACAACAAAAATATCCTGGGATCATCAAGCCTGACCTCGCCCTGGCGAACCCCGCGATTGACAGAGGTCCCACGCAGGCTTCTGTCCCACCCGCTACCATGGCGACGGCGTCTCCGTGGGCGATGAACCTGGCTGCGTCACCGAGGGCATGGGCTCCAGTGGTGCAGGCGGTGGAAACGGCGTGGTTGGGACCTTTCAGTTTGTGCTTGATGCTGATGTGACCGGCAGCCATGTTGACCAGGATACGAGGCACAAAGAAGGGGCTGACCTTGAATACAAATACAATACAGCTTTTATTAAATCTATCAAAATGTTTTATTTGCAGTCTGTTCTTATTTAATCCCAGGTTCTCAACCCTGCTCTGCAAATAGGACACACTCGTACCTACCAACCCTGCCACACACACATGCACAAACACCTGAGAGATCGGAAGCACCACAGCACACTTCAGCGGACCCCATAACTGACCTTACTGTAACCTTTCGCTTGGAAGATGGCCGACGTCTTGGCGATCTCGTCCAGAGAAACCATGCCCATCCCCACCGCCACCCCTGTGGTCAGCTGCTCCTCAGGGCTGCTGGGATACCACCCAGAATCCTCCAGTGCCAGCTGGGCGGCACCGAGAGCCATGACAGTGGCTGGTGACATACTGTTGATCTCCCCACGTGTGGCAAATCTCTCATCCTTGAACTGGCCCTCTCCATCCCCTCGGGGCACCAGGGCTGCCACTTTACAGGGAACTGTCTTATACCTCTCAGAGTGAAGGGCGACGATCCCACTGGCACCACTAATCAGCTGGTTCCAGGGTAGAGTAGTCCCTGTGCCGAGAGGAGAGACAAGCCCTATTCCAGTGATTGCTACTCTCCTCCTGGACGGATTCTTTCCACAGGTATAGTGTCTCAGATTGGGGATCGAAGAACAAACAGAAGTGCTCTTGTTGAGAAGTGTTCTGGTTGTGTGCTGTGAAGCCAAATATAACAGCAGCTTTGGCCAACACGATGACATGCTGTTGTTTTATTTCTCTGCTATCTACCACAGTGGATCCTGTGGTGTAGAGAAAAATAAACAGTTTAGCAGCATAACTCATTCTTGAGCACATACATACCACCAATCATGTCAATACAGTATGGTATGTACGTAGTACAAATGCTTTTATAAACTGGGTGGTTCGAGCCCTGAATGCTGATTAGCTGACAAGATTTGTACATAATGTTGCTGCTACCATCTCTTATGACCGAAAAGAGCTTCTGGACATCAGAACTAGGATTACTCACCTCAAATTGGACGAGGAGTTCTTCTTCAATGAGTCGGACGCAAGGGATATACTACGGACACCCGACCAGATCCCCGTGATTCGCTGAAAAAAGAAACTTAGGTTTTGCGGAAAGAGATCAGGATGCCGTGAGGATTAGGTGACGAGTGGCTAATCTGCCCTTGCCTTCCGTTCTGCTAGCTAACATTCAATCGCTGGAAAATAAATGGGATGAACTGAAAGCACGTATATCCTACAAACGGGACATTAATAACTGTAATATCTTATGTTTCATGGAGTCGTGGCTGAACGACAACATTAAGAACATACAGCTGGCAGATTATACATTATCGGCAGGACAGAACAGCAGCCTCTGGTCAGACACGGGGCGGGGGGCCTACGCATATTTGTAAACAATAGCTAGTGCACGATATCTAAGGAAGTCTCAAGGTTTTGATCGCCTGAGGTAGAGTATCTCATGATAAGCTGTAGACCACACTATCTACCTAGAGTTTTCATCTGTATGTTTAATAGCTGTCTACATACCACCACGGACCAAGGCTGGCACTAAAACTGCACTCAATGAGCTGAATTCTACCATAAGCAAACAGGAAACCGCTCATTCAGGCGCGGCACTCCTAGTGGCCGGGGACTTTAAATGCAGGGAAACTTAAATCTGTTTTACCAAATTTCTATCAGCATGTTAAATGTGCAACCAGAGGGAAAAAAACTCCACACACAGAGACGCGTACAAAGTAGAGGTCGACCGATTAATCGGAATGGCCGATTAATTTGGGACGAATTCAAGTTTTCATAACAATCGGTAAATCGGTATTTTTGGCCACCGATTTATTTATTTAATCTTTTAAAAATTATAATATTATTTTTTTTACACCTTTATTTAACTAGGCAAGTCAGATTAAGAACACATTCTTATTTTCAATGACGGCCTAGGAACGGGGGTTAACTGCCTTGTTCAGGGGGGATTCGTTTTTGCAACCTTCGGTTACTAGTCCAATGCTCTAACCACCTGCCTTACATTGCACTCCACGAGGAGCCTGCATGGCAGGCTGACTACCTGTTACGCGAGGGCAGAAAAGAAGCCAAGGTAAGTTGCTAGCTAGCATTAAACTTATCTTATAAAAAAACTATCAATCTTAACATAATCACTAGTTAACTACACATGGTTGATGATATTTCTAGTTTATCTAACGTGTCCTGCGTTGCATATAATCGATGCGGTGCCCGTTAATTTCTCATTGAATCACAGCCTACTTCGACAAACGGGTGTTGATTTAACAAGCGCGTTTGCGAAAAAAAAGCACTGTCGCTGCACCAATGTACCTAACCACAAACATCAATGCCTTTCTATATAATCAATACACAAGTATATCTTTTTAAACCTGCATATTTAGTTAATATTGCCTGCTAACATGAAATTGTGTCACATCTCTAGAGTTCATTGCACGCAGAGTCAGGGTATATGCAACAGTTTGGGCCGCCTGGCTCATTGCAAACTAATTTGCCAGAATTTTACGTAATTATGACATAACATTGAATGTTGTGCAATGTAACAGGAATATTTAGACTTAGGGATGCCACCCGTTAGATAAAATACGGAACGGTTCCGTATTTCACTGAAAGAAAAAAACTTTTGTTTTCGAGATGATAGTTTCCGGATTCGACCATATTAATGACCTAAGGCTCGTATTTCTGTGTGTTTATTATATTATAATTAAGTCTATGATTTGATAGAGCAGTCTGACTGAGCGGCGGTAGGCACCAGCAGGCTCGTAAGCATTCATTCAAACAGCACTTTCGTGCATTTTGCCAACAGCCCTTCGCTGTGCTTCAAGCATTGCGCTGTTTATGACTTCAACCCGGATGGGTATAATTTGTGGAACGTTCCAACAGGAATCTATTCCAAAAACTTCGGAAATAACAAGGTTGCCAAAAAACAACGCATACAAAGTTGTATAGCAGCAGAATAAGTAACCGGGTAGTGAGTGGTCTATTTCATTGCGTTTTTCACTCATCGCGTTTATTCTGAAAAATGTCTGTCCTCACGCTGGTTGCCTATGGACAAACATTAAGAATAAGCTACGTGGTGAGTTGATGCCTATTCGGCAGCTAGTTAGCTAGGTTTGTATGCGTTGCTACTTTGTATGCGTTGTTGGTTGGCAACCTTTTACTATACGTTTTTTGGAACAGATTCCTGTTGGAACATTCCACAAATTATACCCACCCCTTCAAGCCTGTCAACTCCCAAGATGAGGCTGGTGTAACCGATGTGAAATGGCTAGCTAGTTAGCGGGGTGCGCGCTAATAGCGTTTAGTTGTTCCCCTTGCTCTGTATGGGTAACGCTGCTTAAAATATTACGGACTACAAAGGGAAACCCAGAAGCGAGCTGCCCAGTGGCGCGAGCCTACCAGACGAGCTAAATGGCTTTTGTGCTCGCTTCGAGGCATGCAACACTGAAGCATGCACGAGAGCCCCAGCTTTTCTGGATTACTGTGTGATCACGCTCTTGGTACCCGATGTGAACAAAACCTTTAAACAGGTCAACAATCACAAAGCCACTGGGCCAGACGGATTACCAGGCCGTGTACTCAAAGCATGCACGGCCCAACTGGAAAGTGTCTTCACTCACATTTTCAACCTCTCCCTGACCGACACATTTCAAGCAGACCACCATAGTCCCTGTACCCAAGGAAGCAAAGGTAACCTGTCTAAAGGATTACCGCCCCATGGAAATCACTTCGGTAGCCATGAAGTGCTTTGAAAGGCTGGTCATGGCTCACATCAACAGCATGCTCCCGGACACCCTAGACCCACTCCAATTCGTATACCGCCCCAACAGATCCACAGATGACGCAATCTCAATCCACCTGGACAAAAGGAACACTTATGTGAGAATGCTGTTCAGACTACAGCTCAGCGTTCAACACCATAGTGCCACGAAGATCATCACTAAGCTAAGGACTCTGGGACGAAACACCTCCCTCTGCAACTGGATCCTGGACTTCCTGACGGGCCACCCCGAGGTGGTAAGAGTAGGCAACAACATGTCTGTCACGCTGATCTTTAACACTGGGGCCCCTCAGGGGTGTGTAGTTAGTCCCCTCCTGTGTTCCCTGTTCACCCACGACTGCGTGGCCATACACGACTCCAACACCATCATTAAGTTCGCTGACGACACAACAGTGGTAGGCCTGAACACAGACGAGACAGCCTAATATAGGGAGGTGGTCAGAGAACTGGCAGTGTGGTGCCAGGACAACAACCTCTCCATCAATGTGAGCAAAACAAAGGAGCTGATCATGTACTACAGGAAAAGGCGACCCGAACAGGCCCCCATTAACATCGACGGGGCTGTAGTGGAGCGGGTCGAGAGTCTCAAGTTCCTTGGTGTCCACATCCCCAACGAACTATCATGGTTCAAACATACCAAGACAGTCGTGAAGAGGCCACGACAAAACCTTTCCCCCCTCAGGAGACTGAAAAGATTTGGCATAGCACCCCAGATCCTCAAAAGCTTGTACAGCTGCACCATCGAGAGCATCCTGACCGGTTGCATCACCGCCTGGTATGGCAACTGTTTGGCATCTGACCGTAAGGCGCTACAGAGGGTAGTGCGAACAGCCCAGTACTTCACTGGGGCCAAGCTTCCTGCCATCCAGATCCTCTATACCAGGCGGTGTCAGAGGAAAGCCCATAACATTGTCAGAATCCAGTCACCCAAGTTATAGACTGTTCTCTCTGCTACCGCTTGAGTGCCAAGTCTAGGACCAAAAGGCTCCTTAACAGCTTCTATCCCCATGCCATAAGACTGCTGAACAACTAATACAATCGCCACCGGACAATTTACATTTGCCCCCCCCCTCCCTTTTGTACACTGCTGCTACTCGCTGTTTATTATGTATGCATAGTCACTTCACCCCCACCTACATGTACAAATTACCTCAACTAACCTGTACTCCCGCACACTGACTCGGTACCGGTGCCCCCTGTGTATAGCCTCGTTATTGTTATTATTATTGTGTTACTTTATTATTATTTTTTATAAATGTTTTATTTTTGTCTACTTGGTAAATATTTTCTTAACTCTTCTTGAACTGCACTGTTGGTTAAGGGCTTGTAAGTAAGCATTTCACGGTAAAGTCTAGACTTGTTGTAATCGGCGCATGTGACAAATAGTTTGATTTTATTTGGTTGCACTAATTGCACTGTTTTGTCCACATAACCTGGTTCAAACATTAACGGCAATACCCAGGAAAAAGGCACAGTGACGCTGAAACGTTGGTGGTTAACCCAATAAATTACTGGGAGTTTATACATAGTGTGCGACTTATTGTTTTTAGAACTGATTCCTCACCACATGACAACAAACTCCAAGCGTCCAATTTGTCTAACTATGAAATAAACCTCCTTGAATCATCTATTTGCCACTTACCTTGTGAACGCTATGATAGATAGCTCAAGCGATTACAAATATAGTCATTATACCTCTGAAATCCTCTGCAAATAAAAAAATAAGTCTTGTTCACACACTCACAAAATCCATGCAACTGACGAACTGAGTTCATTTCAGGGGGAAACTATCCAATTGCCTGCTCCCATACATTTCTCAGAGAAATGTAGATTACAATTTTTCCATAACAGAATATTATCAATGTATACATAGATTCAAGGAAATAGTGTATTTTATTAAATATCATTAGCTGATTTTGAAGTAAATTTGATTAGTGAATAGTTATAATTTGTTCAGGCATTGCAAAGGCATCTATTTTGATTGGAGGTTGCTGTTGCTCAGGGTTGCCAGGTTTGGCTGCTTTTGTAACACAATGAGTACTCAAAACCCGCCCAAAGCCCTGAAAACTAGGCCCTTTTTCCAATAACGTAGTCGAACGAGTTAAGAAGGAATATCGACTTCCCTTCTAACGACCTAATAAGCTACATTTGGTTTGCCATCAAAATAATTAGTATTGCTAGATAATGTAACTAATAAAGGAATTTGAATATGTCGCAATAGAAAAGATAAATCAGCTTTATTAAACTTTTAAAAACGAATGTTAGGCTATTTTCTGACAATTGTGCTGTTACGTTAAGACTACAAACCGTTATAAATGGCCTATTTGCGAGATTGACTTGTCGTTTAATTTCATTGTAGCGTCAAACCCAAGACTCGAGGCTGTAATCGCTTCCAAGGATGCTTCAACAAAGTACCGAGTAAAGGGTCTGAATACTTATGTAAATGTCATATTTCAATTTGTTATTTTTAATACGTTTTCAAAAATGTCTAAAAACCTGTTTTTACTTTGTCATTATTGGGTATTGTGTATTGAGGAAAAAAATATTTAATACATTTTAGAATAAGGCTGTAACATAACAATGTGGAAAAAGTCAAGGGGTCTGAATACTTTCCGAATGCACTGTATGTGAAAATATGTATAATGCTTCACTTGTTATGAGCATATACCTTATGAAATGTGTGCAGAGACCTCTCACCTGGTACGTTAGATTGTAAACATACAAGAACTGTCATTCAAGAGGCATGTTAAATGTATTTTTTAAACTAGATTTGATTTGCTTAATGGCCCTGAATTTGCCAGTCAGCTCAAGAGATGGGGGACAGGACCAGGGACTGCCCCATTGGTGAGATATACAGCTGTTTTTCTGAGTCAAATAACTGCTTACTTCATTGCATGTTTGTTGACCAACTGGGATCACTGATACGAAAATGTTTGCACACATGACTGTAGTTGCTTTGACTGTATTCGCTTTGACTGTATTTGCTTTCACTATAGTTGTTTTGGATGACAGTGTAAATTGCATATATTATTACTGTATCTTATTATTCACTTTAATGGTTCTTGGAGTCTTTGAACTTTGAGTTCAATGGGGGCAACTGCTTTTTTTAAACAATGTGTTTGTGTTCCTCTCTCTTTCTCTCCCAGGCTGCTGCAGCAGAGTTTGTGTTTGTTCCGAGTGGGAGAGTATTTCATCTGCGGTACAACTCCACCAAGGATCACTACTGCAGGGTGTCCAGTGACAATGAGGACATCCAGGGACAAGACTGTGTGGAGGAAAGTGTGTTCAGGAAGCTGAAGAATGACTGGCAGATGGTTTGTTTTCATCCATGTTATAAACGATAAGATGCCATGCTCTTAATGATTCAATGCAGTTCTTATAATGACACATCAATGGGATACTTTGTGTTGCTTTTCTGTCTTTTTTCTATTGGTCAGTCTTTGTGATTGTTAAAGCAAGGGCATTACTTTTTAGCAGAAATAATAATCAATTATTTATTGAGCATTTATCAATCTATCCAAACTTTGGATATGTTGCTTCTATAGGATATGTGTATATCAACTGTAAATGTTTCCATATTTATGCTGTCTTTTTCCTGTCAGTAAATGCGCGTTATGTCCTGTCAGGTGTATCTAGCTCGTACAGAGGGCTCATCATCAGGGAACATCAGATGGAAATTGGACTGTGCTCCTGTAGGGATGAAGATAAAGACGGTCTCAGTCAGAACATGCAGCCAGACCTTTCACTGTGGAACCGGCCGCTGGGGTCTGCAGTCTGGACAGAACACAACATCGTTCTCAGGAGGTGGATGTATGATTGATAGATTTTTGTCTGGTTTATGTGACCCATATTTTTCAGGATTAAGTTGGAAGCCTTTTTTCAAATTCAATTTAAAGTGCAAATTGTAAACTGATACTTAGTGATTTGTAAATGTAATAGAGATATATTATTATTTCATAGTCAGAGAGCTGTGACGTTGATTTGCATGTGCACTTAACTGATCAGCATTGTTTTCTTCCTTATCTTGCATAACAACAGCTAAACAGTTTTATTGTTTTGCCACGTTTTTTAACACAAACAGGGAGATGCATTCTGTTCCGGGTCTTTCTTGATCCTTGGAGCTGGTCATGGAGGCGGAGCTAGCCGGAGGAGAGGGAGAGTCGTCATGGCAACACTCCCAGATGTTCCGGCGGGCTTTGAATGAGCTGAAGGAATCCTCGTTTGAAATCCTCGTCAAGATGGAGGAGGACTACGCTTAATGAGTGTGTTCGATCGCTCTGAGCAAGGTGCTACGTTGGTTTGCTAATCTTAATAAAGCAATGAGTAGTTATTTTGGGATGCAACATGATGTATAGATCAGTGATTCTGCTCAGTGCCTAGCTTAAGATAATCACCTTGAATACACTGACTCTGTGCATAGTCATGTACAGTGAGGGGAAAAAAGTATTTGATCCCCTGCTGTTTTTGTACGTTTGCCCACTGACAAAGAAATTATCAGTCTATAATTTTAATGGTAGGTTTATTTGAACAGTGAGAGACAGAATAACAACAACAAAAATCCAGAAAAATGCATGTCAAAAATGTTATAAAATGATTTGCATTTTAATGAGGGAAATAAGTATTTGACCCCCTCTCAATCAGAATGATTTCTGGCTCCCAGGTGTCTTTTATACAGGTAACGAGCTGAGATTAGGAGCACACTTAAAGGGAGTGCTCCTAATCTCAGTTTGTTACCTGTATAAAAGACACCTGTCCACAGAAGCAATCAATCAATCAGATTCTAAACTCTCCACCATGGCCAAGAGCAAAGAGCTCTCCAAGGATGTCAGGGACAACATTGTAGACCTACACAAGGCTGGAATGGGCTACAAGACCATCGCCAAGCAGCTTGGTGAGAAGGTGACAACAGTTGGTGCGATTATTCGCAAATGGAAGAAACACAAAAGAACTGTCAATCTCCCTCGACCTGGGGCTCCATGCAAGATCTCACCTCGTGGAGTTGCAATGATCATGAGAACGGTGAGGAATCAGCCCAGAACTACACGGGAGGATCTTGTCAATGATCTCAAGGCAGCTGGGACCATAGTCACCAAGAAAACAATTGGTAACACACTACGCCGTGAAGGACTGAAATCCTGCAGCGCCCGCAAGGTCCCCCTGCTCAAGAAAGCACATATACATGCCCGTCTGAAGTTTGCCAATGAACATCTGAATGATTCAGAGGACAACTGGGTGACAGTATTGTGGTCAGATGAGACCAAAATTGAGCTCTTTGGCATCAACTCAACTCGCCGTGTTTGGAGGAGGAGGAATGCTGCCTATGACCCCAAGAACACCATCCCCACCGTCAAACATGGAGGTGGAAACATTATGCTTTGGGGGTGTTTTTCTGCTAAGGGGACAGGACAACTTCATCGCATCAAAGGGACGATGGACGGGGCCATGTACCGTCAAATCTTGGGTGAGAACCTCCTTCCCTCAGCTAGGGCATTGAAAATGGGTCGTGGATGGGTATTCCAGCAAGCAATGACCCAAAACACACGGCCAAGGCAACAAAGGACTGGCTCAAGAAGAAGCACATTAAGGTCCTGGAGTGGCCTAGCCAGTCTCCATACCTTAATCCCATAGAAAATCTGTGGAGGGAGGTGAAGGTTCGAGTTGCCAAATGTCAGCCTCGAAACCTTAATGACTTGGAGAAGATCTGCAAAAGAGGAGTGGGACAAAATCCCTTCTGAGATGTGTGCAAACCTGGTGGCCAACTACATCTGACCTTTGTGATTGCCACCAAGTACTAAGTCAGGTTTTGCAGAGGGGTCAAATACTTATTTCCCTCATTAAAATCCAAATCATTTTATAACATTTTTGACATGCGTTTTTCTGGATTTTTGTTGTTGTTATTCTGTCTCTCACTGTTCAAATAAACCTACCATTAAAATTATAGACTGATCATTTCTTTGTCAGTGGGCAAACGTACAAAATCAGCAGGGGATCAAATACTTTTTCCCCTCACTGTATAGTGTGCATATTCATAGGCATCTTGGTGCTGATGAGATAAACGGAGGAGTAGTAGTTTGGTGATATTTTTTGTGGGTATGGATGGATGGATGGTAAGGTAGTCCAATAATCATTTGGGATCTGTGTGTCTTGAATCAATAATATTGTATTGATTACAGATCTTGTAATGATGCTGCTTGGATATTTTCTGCCAGTAATGTCGTGAGACCCAGACCCAGCTTCTGAATAACACAAAAGCCTTTGTTATCTAGACTGTCTCTGCCAAAAGAGGAGTTACTTACTTGACTTAATCCTCTTTGAACCTTTGGGAGCACATGGCGTCCACCATGGCTTTCCACCTCAAAGGGGACTATGGATTAGTATGGCCTGGCTGCAACTCCCTGCCATAACAAGGTTCTGGCTCCTGACACAGAATAGGGATATATGACCTGTGAGCCTAAAGTCCATCTGCTATGGAGTTTCCACTCGTCTTTTGAAGAAACCAATATGTGTAATTGTTAAATGTAATGTTTGAATGGACACCAGAAAGCCATGTAACTATTGATACGTTTTTATGTCTGTATCCACTTATGGTTATGGGTATACCGGTATTCTACATTTATTTGTGGTAAATGCATGTATTAGTCACATGCACCGAATACCACAGGTGTAGACCTTACAGTGAAATGCTTACTTACAAGCCCCAAACCAACAATGCAGTTTAAAAAAAAATATGGATAAGAATAAGAAATAAACGTAACAAGTAATTAAAGAGCAGCAGTAAAATAACAAGAGCAAGACTATATACAGTGGGATACCGGTACAGAGTCTATGTGCAGGGGCACCGGTTAGTTGAGGTAATATGTACACGTGGGTACAGTTATTCAAGTGACTATGCATAGATGACAACAACAGAGAGTAGCAGCTGTGTAAAAGAGGGGGGGGGGGGCAATGCAAATAGTCTCGGTAGCCATTTGATTGGATGTTCAGTAGTCTTATGGCTTGGGGGGTAGAAGCTGTTTAGAAGCCTCTTGGACCTAGACTTGGTGCTCCGGTACCGCTTGCCCTGCGGTAGCAGAGGGAACAGTCTATGACTAGGGTGGTTGGAGTCTTTGACAATTTTTAGGGCCTTCTTCTGACACCGCCTTGTATAGAATATACACTAACCTTGTATACACGACCCTCTGTAATGCCTTGCGGTCGGAGGCCGAGCAGTTGCCATACCAAGCAGTGATGCAACCAGTCAGTATGCTCTCGATGGTGCAGCTGTAGAACCTTTTGAGGATCTGGGGACCCATGCCAAATCTTTTCAGTCTCCTGAGGGGGAATAGGTTTTGTCGTTCCCTCTTCACGACTGTCTTGATGTGCTTGGACCATGTTAGTTTGTTGGTGATGTGGACACCAAGGAACTTGAAGCTCTCAACCTGCTCCACTGCAGCCCCGTTGATGAGAATGGGGGCGTGCTCAGTCCTCTTTTTCCTGTCGTCCACAATCATCTCCTTTGTCTTTATCACATTGAGGGAGAGGTTGTTGTTTGGAGTTAATGTGTTCTTGTTCAAATATGTAAATTGTGCAATCGGTATAATAAATGTATTTTTTTTACAGATGAAATGTGGTTTCATACACAGTTTATGCCTGGACGACATGGGTGCCTTGTTAAGAAAAAGTTCTGCTGTTGGTGTGTTTCTACTTCCACCTACTGGTTACAAATTGCAAGTACATGTATCTTTTCATTGGCTGAATTACCGGCGCCTCGAAAAGCGAGCACCGGATTGGTGGGTTACGCTGTTGGGATTGTCGCCGTGCGGATGGTGGAGCCGGATGGAGGCAGGCGGCGGTGTTTTTATTTCTGAATGAACATTTAGGGTATTAAATTACAGCCGTATTAAAAAACAATTTTATTTATACATTATTTCAATTGATTTTGTACTACATGAAATGTGAAACTATTTAACGTTTGGATTTTGTACAGTAATTTATAAATCTAGGCAAGTAGCAAGCAAGCTTTGTTGAGGATTTCAGGCCTAGTTCTAACCACCGCTCGTCGATTTTAACAATAGCCGCGATACACTCCCTCTTCCGGAACTATTTTGACAGACATTTTTCAACTGGTACGAACACAGAACATATCTCAATGTGGTCCGTTGACTGAAATAATTCCTGAGTTTATGGACTATATTCTATGCAGGACTTTTCAGTATTTTATCTACTAGTAGCATCACGAAAATTTAGGGAAACAAAAGGAAGATGTCCAACGGCGCAGCAGGAAGCGGGGGTCTGACTTGGGTGGTAAGTTACTATTTTGTTAGAATGTTGGATTACTGGACAGGCTTACTTTATCGCTCCAGGTAGCGTTCATCATTTTACCACGATGCACGAGAGAAATTCCAGTTTGTCACGAGCTGGACATTCTAAAATGGCCAGTGATGATGCTAACTAGCCAGCAGCTAATACACCCCTTTAAACTAGCATGCGCCTTTTAAAGACGGGCCATACTTTGGTATATTCATTTAGCTATGATTGCCCGGCACAAATACAATCACAGATTGGTCCAACAACGTCAGAAGATACATTGGTTTTTGTAAACATGATGATGTCATTAGGCAACATTGCTTTCCTGCAAGGCACAGGTGAATGAGCCACTTGGCCAATGGCAATGCCCCAAAAAGTTCTTTGTTGCAATACACGTCAAGTGTGATTGATAGTCAGTTTGCATATTTTGCATGCACGCCGTTTGAATGTAGAATCTTAAATGTGTCTCAAAATACAGGTATTCGTAGGTAGCCTAATCTATATTAAAAAATATGCTTACATATTCCTTAAATGTATTTGCACGACATTTGGCCAGCTAGCTATAGCAGCTTCCAGCCCGTAAATACAGCCGCACAATTTGGGACCTGTGCGAAGCTAGTCACATAAGGATTTAGCCACAATAGTGGAATTTGCAGTTCGTCTTCAAAATAAAAGTCCACCATTGAAAGTGATTCAAACGGATGCAAATAGTGGAATCATGCCGTATTTGGTCTAGAAATTAAACAAAAGACAAAGTTAATTTGACAAATGTTTTTGGTTGACTTTAGAATTGCATTGGGGGCATACCCGCATGCACTGTACAGCCTAACCTATTGATGTTGTACCCATGAAATGGGGAATCAGCCTACTCAGTGACACTCACAGAACACAACTGTCTAGAGATTACATAAATATTAGCATCTTCGCTCTTATGGCAGGACTTTGTGGGAAATCACCTTTCCAGTCAGTCTATTTTGTGTGTTACATGCTGACCACACCGCTCACGTTCCAAAATAAATGTACACGTGCATGTTATACAATCATTGCACCCACACTGCTCGCGAGCGTCTGCGTAGCCAGGCGCTAAAATACAACTTGGTTCTATTTGTGACGCTTGACGAGCTGCAAGTCCTGCCTCTCCCATCTCCTCATTGGTTTTTAGGAGTATATACCCACGTGGGTGATGAAAGATTAACTGACGTCCACACTCCAGTCCAGTTGGTAGTGGTAATGCACCTTAAAGTTGGTTGCCAGCTGGCATATAAAGTCCAAAGAAAGTCAGTGAAAAAAGTAACGCTCCCTATCATTTTAATACATTTTTTCGGAAAAAGGTGGGTACAAGGCGTTTACCCTCCACTAGGCCTACACCACTGCCGGTAGCCTACCCTCTCAGCCAAGGCATTTTTTAACACATGGACACACATAATAGGGAGCCTACATTCAATATAATAAATTAGTTGAATCAAAACAAGTTTTACACCCTGCTTCATGAGTTAATGCCTGGAGTCTTCACATCCTCCGTGAGATGCAGGCAGGGATGCCTTCTCGAGGTCATGCAGGATTCTTTCAGATCGTTTAAGCAACCAAGATTAGGTTCTTAGCAGACAGTATTTAATTCTCTCAATATTGCTTTTTTGTAGTCATCTTATCAAAGCAACTATCCCAGAGTGGTGGACTATCGTGAGTTAAATGGATGCTTTGGCTTGATAAGATGATTGACTTGCTGTGAGAGTTGGGGTGAACCATAGACTATATTGGGTGAACTTTCTTTGGTCCACTGTTTGTTACTAAAAGGTTGATGAGCATTGTGAGGGTCTGTTGCTCAGATACCTCCCCGTAGAGAAATGTAAACTGGTCTCAAGGGCCACAGGTGACAGGGACTGCATTATTCTCAACCACTGTGTTTATTGCACAATTTATATATGCCTATTGCATTCTCAAGGGCTCTGGATCAGTTGTATACCTTACCACACAAATACACTTTAGATCAGGGATCATCAACTAGATTCAGCCGCGGGACGTTTTTATTTTCTTGAGCGGATGGTCAGGGGGCCGGAACATAATTACAAATAATTTGTATACAAAAAAATTGACCGCAATAAGCCCAAACAGATATATTTGACTAAAACATAATAATTTCAAATCTTACTAACATATGTATACGATCACATATACAGTACCGCTATTATGCGTGGGAATACTTGGAGCTGGTGTTTTAAATCTTTTATGTCCAACAACTTACGAAAATATATATTATTTTAAAGTAGTTATTTTTGCTCAGAACTTGGGGTGGGATATAAAATCCCCTGCGGCCCAAATTGTTCCCGCAGGCTGCCAGTTGGGGAACCCTGATTTCTATTTTCCCATGCTTGCAATATTTACATTTTTATTTGATAAAGTTTGCTCCTCAGGCGCTGTCACTTTTATGGCCTCTCCTTAGGTGCAATCTTAAGTATTTAACAATGAGATCCACTGCCTTAAACAATGGTGTCTTCTGTGTGCGTGTGTGCTGGGCAACTAGCCTAACCAAGTAAACCTTCCAAGTTGCAACCAACCCACTAATCGAGCAACCAACCATATCGTAAAGGAGCATTGAAGGAAAAATTTGAGGCTACGCTGGACTAGTCGGACTATCCAAACAGAAGTGGGGGAAAAAACGGCTACTGCTGTGCCTTTTCTAATGGGCAGCTCTGATAATCAGCTGCTAGTGCCTGCAGATACAGAGTTCAATTATTTATCTTTAGTGTAATTTTTAACAAAGTTGTGCACATGTGTCTAATACCAGACCCTCTTTGATAAGAAGAATGCTGCCAAAAAGAGGGAGGAGGAGGCAGCAGCAGCCGCGGCGGCGGCGGCTGCGAACGGCAGGGGTGATGGGGGCAAGGCGGAGGGAGGAGGTGGAGGAGCCAAGAAGAAGGGAGGAGATAAGATGTCAGTGGAGAGGGTTTACCAGAAGAAGACCCAGCTGGAGCACATCCTACTGAGGCCTGACACCTACATCGGCTCTGTGGAACCGGTCACCCAGGTGGGTTAGGTTCATCATGTCTGTAGACGTCTAGCTTGTGTTCAGGAGGGTGCAACAGAAAACAAAATTGTGCTCCAACATTTTTGGGGGCGGGTAACGTCTTCCTGTTTCACTCCTGTTTTGTGCCTACAGAAGACTCATTTTCTAAACACCATTAGTCACAACAACATCCAGTTCTGTACCTAGATCTAACAGAGAAATCTGGTGTTGCTCTTTGTTGTTGATGTGTAGTGAAGTATTATGAATGGTTAATCAATAAAGATATTTATTTCTCCCCTTTCAGCAAATGTGGGTTTTCGATGAAGACCTTGGGATGAATCTACGAGAAATCACTTATGTCCCTGGATTATACAAAATCTTTGATGAAATTCTTGGTAAGTCTATCAGGATCTTTTAAAACAGAACATACACAGGTGACAAAGTGGTCATTATGAACTAGCTAAAGCCCTCAGTTCATTTTTATTATGCTATATGTTATTACTGTGATGGCCTCTGATGGGACTTCCCTCAAGGTAGAATAACGGTGAACCAAAAAGCAGCTGGATTGATTCCCCAAGCCGACTGTGAAAAATCTGTCTGTGCCCTTGAGCAAGGCTCTTAACCCTAATTGCTCCTGTAAGTCGCTATGAATAAGAGCGTCTGCTAATTGACTAAAATGTTTTTGGTTGAGTTAGATTTTATTTTAGGTGTACTTTGCTATGTCAGTCGACCAATCTGCATTTTACATTTGAGTCATTTAGCACAGTGGTTCCCAAACAGTTTTTTATATATATATATACACACACACACACACACACACACACACACACACACACACACACACACACACACACACACACACACACACACAGTACCAGTCAAAAGTTAGGACACACCTACTCATTCAAGGGTTTTTCTTTATTTTTGCTATTTTCTACATTGTACAATAATAGTGAATACAACTATGATATAACACATATGGAATGTAGTAACCAAAAAAGTGTTAAACAAATCCAAATCTATTTTAGATTCTTTAAAGTAACCACAATTACCTTGATGACAGCTTTGCACACTCTTGGCATTCTCTCAACCAGCTTCACCTGGAATTCTTTTCCAACAGTCTTGGTGTTCCCACATATGCTGAGCACTTGTTGGTTGCTTTCCCTTCACTCTGCGGTCCAACTTGTCCCAAACCATCTCAATTGTGTCGAGGTCGGGTGATTGTGGTTGTCAGGTCATCTGATGCAGCACTCCTTCACTCTCCTTCTTGGTCAAATAGCCAATACACAGCCTGGAGGTGTGTTTTGGGTCATTGTCCTGTTGAAAAGCAAATGATAGTCCCAAGTGAAAATCAAATCAAATTGTATTGGTCACATACACATGGTTAGCAGATGTTAATGCGAGTGTAGCGAAATGCTTATGCTTCTAGTTCTGACAGTGCAGCAATATCTAACATGTAATCTAACAATTTCCCAACAACTACCTAATACACACAAATCTAAGTAAAGGAATTGAATAAGAATATATACATATAAATATATGGATGAGCAATGACAGAGTGGCATAGGCAAGATGCAATAGATGGTATAAAATACATTATATACATATATGTGTGATGCAAGAAATGTAAACATTATTAAAGTGACTATTGATATTGATCCATTTATTAAAGTGGCCAATGATTTCCAGTCTGTATGTAGGCAGCAGCCTCTCTGTGTTAGTGATTGCTTTCTTAACAGTCTGATGGCCTTAAGATTGAAGCTGTTTTTCAGTCTTTCGGTCCAAGCTTTGATACACCTGTACAGACCTCGCCTTATGGATGATAGCGGTATGAACAGGCAGTGGCTCCGGTGGTTGTTGTCCTTGATGATCTTTTTGGCCTTCCTGTGACATCGGGTGCTGTAGGTGTCCTGGAGGGCAGGTAGTTTGCCCCCGGTGATGCGTTGTGCAGACCGCACCACCCTCTGAAGAGCCTTGTGCTTGTGGGTGCTGCAGGCGGGGATGCAGCCTGACAGGATGCTCTCAATTGTGCATCTGTAAAAGTTTGTGAGGGTTTTAGGTGACAAGCCAAATTTCTTCAGCCTCCTGAAGTTGAAGAGGCGCTGTTGTGCCTTCTTCACAACGCTGTCTGTGTGGGTGGACCATTTCAGTTTGTCTGTGATGTATACGCAGAGGTACTTAACTTTTCTCCTTCTCCACTGCTGTCCCCCCAAACCAGATGGGATGGCATATCACTGCAGAATGCTGTGGTAGCCATGCTGGTTAAGTGTGCCTTGAATTCTAAATAAATCACAGACAGTGTCACCAGCAAAGCACCATCACACCACCAGCTCCATGCTTCACGGTGGGAACTACACATGCGGAGGTCATCCGCTGACCTGCTCTGCGTCTCACTAAGACACGGCGGTTGGAACAAAAAATCTCACATTTGGAATCATCAGACCAAAGGACAGATTTCCACCGGTCTAATGTCCATTGCTCGTGTTTCTTGGCCCTAGCAAGTCTCTTCTTCTTGCCTCCTGAGTGGCGCAGTGGAGTCTAAGGCACTGTGCCACTAGAGATTCTGGGTTCGAGTCCAGGCTCTGTTGCAACTGGCCGCGACCGGGAGACCCATGGGGCGGCGCACAATTGGCCCAGCATCGTCCGGGTTAGGGGAGGGTTTGGCCAGCAGGGATGTCCTTGTATCTTCATATTGGTGTCATTTAGTAGTGGTTTCTTTGCAGCAATTTGACCATGAAGGCCTGACTCACAGTCTCCTCTGAACAGTTGATGTTGAGATGTGTCTGTTACTTGAACTCTGTGAAGCATTTATTTGGGCTGCAATTTCTGAGGCTGGTAACTCTAATGAACTTATCCTCTGCAGCAGAGGTAGTTCTGGGTCTTCCTTTCCTGTGGCAGTCCTCATGAGAGCCAGTTTCATCATTGCGCTTGATGGTTTTTGCAAGTGCACTTGAAGAAACTTTTAAAGTTGTTGAAATATTCCGGATTGACTGACCTTCATGCCTTAAAGTAATGATGGACTGTCGTTTCTCTTTGCTTATTTGAACTGTTCTTGCCACAATATGGACTTGGTCTTATACCAAATAGGGCTATCTTCTGTATACTACCCATACTTTTTTGCAACACAACTGATTGGCTCAAATGCATTAAGGAAAGAAATTTGACTAATATACTATTAAGAAGGCACACCTTTTAATTGAAATGCATTCCAGGTGACTAACTTATGAAGCTATTTGAGAGAATGCCAAGAGTGTGCAAAGCTGTCATCAAGGCTACTTTGAAGAATCTCAAATATAAAATATATTTTGATTTGTTGAACACTTTTCTTGGTTACTACATGATTCCATATGTGCTATTTCATAGTTTTGATATCTTGACTATTATTCTACAATTTTAGTGAGTAGGAGTGTCCAAACTTTTGACTGGTACTGTGTGTGTAATAATGCAATACCATTCCTAAGTTTGGGGTCACTTAGAAATGTCTTTGTTTATGAAAGAAAAGCAAATTTTTTTGTCCATTAAAATGACATCAAATTGATCAGAAATACAGTGTAGACATTAATGTTGTAAATGACTATTGTAGCTGGAAACAGCTGATTTTTAATAGAATATCTCCATTTATCAGCAACCATCACTCCTTTGTTCCAATGGCACGTTGTTAGCTAGTCCAAGTTTATCATTTTAAAAGGCTAATTGATCATTAGAAAACCCTTTTGCAATTATGTTAGCACAGCTGAAAACGGTTGTCCTGATTATAGAAGCAATAAAACTGTCTTTTTCTTTGCAACTCTGCCTAGAAGGCCAGCATCCCGGAGCCACCTCTTCACTGTTGACGTTGAGACTGGTGTTTTGCGGGTACTATTTAATGAAGCTGCCAGTTGAGGACTTGGGCGGCGCCTGTTTCTAAAACTAGACATCTAATGTACTTGTCCTCTTGCTCAGTTGTGCACCGGGGCCTCCCACTCCTCCTACTATTCTGGTTCGAGCCAGTTTGCGCTGTTCTGTGAAGGGAATAGTACACAGTACGACATATTCAGTTTCTTGGCAATTTTTCGCATGGAATAGCCTTCATTTCTCAGAACAAGAATAGACTGACGAGTTTTAGAAGAAAGTCCTTTTGTTTCTGCCCATTTTGAGCCTGTAATCAAACCCACAAATGCTGTTGCTCCAGATCTTTAACTAGTCTAAAGAAGGCCAGTTTTATTGCTTCTTTAATCAGGACAACCGTTTTCAGCTATTTGCAAAAAGGTTTGATCAATTAGCCTTTTAAAATGATAAACTTGGATTAGCTAACACAACGTGCCATTGGAACACAGGAGTGATGGTTGCTGATAATGGGCCTCTGTACGCCTATGTAGATATTCCATAAAAAATCAGCCGTTTCCAGCTACAATAGTCATTTACAACATTAACAATGTCTACACTGTATTTCTGATCAATTTCATGTTATTTTAATGGACATTTTTTATTTAAAAAAACAAGAATTTCTAAGTGACCCCAAACTTTTCAACGGTCGTGTATATTGTTAGTGTATATATTTTTTTAAAGGAACTCCGTCCTGCTTTAAACTTAATCTCTTTCAAGTTGTAATAGTAGAATGCACAAGGTGTCATTTGTAAATTGGGTAGTGTATCATCAGTTCCTCTTGTCATGTTAGTCATTGCATACCTTCGAGAGCTATTTATAATTTGTCAGAAATATCCAGATCAACTAGTCCATGTCAGCTAACATTTTTTTATTTAGGTTTTTAGCCCATAGATATTGTTGTATTTTTTTGTCACTCAAATCACACAAATATTAGACATGGCAAAATGTATAGAATTGCAAGAAAATTTGCTTTAAAACTGCAACATTTTCTCTGCACCCCATGACAAATTGTGTAGAATTGCAGGAAATAAGCTTTAAACCTACAAAATTTTCTCCACCACCAACAGGGGTGTGAACAGTTTGTGTCATGAACAGTTTGTGTCATGAACAGTTTGTGTCATGAACAGTTTGTGCCATCAACAGTTTGTGCCATGAACAGTTTGTGCCATGAACAGTTTGTGTCATGAACAGTTTGTGTCATGAACAGTTTGTGTCATGAACAGTTTGTGCCATGAACAGTTTGTGCCATGAACAGTTTGTGTCATGAACAGTGGAAGCCCTGATTTAGCAGACTCTTTTCCAGACAGACTTACAGTACATTCAGTAAATCTGTTGTTGTAGGTAGGATGATATCATTTTTGTACTCCTGCCCAGTGACTAGAGATGAAAACAAGCCTTTTATCTGGTCCAACAATATATCTGAAACATGTATTAGATTTAACCTGTTGTGTAGAGGAGATAACTTGTTCCTGTGTATTCTGTGGACTCCTCCTTGCTCTTACTCATGTAGCCATTTGTCTGGAATGAAGAGCCGTCTGATGAAATCTTTTATTGGTTGTCAGTTACACACTGAGTAAGACAAGCGGCAGCAGCATCCATTGCTGGTCTATGTTATGTGTTTGGCTGACTGGCACATTCAATATGGGGTACAACCAATTGTTGTATTGCAAAATGTCAGGCTTCTGCATTGATGAACAGATGAATACCCTGTCCTGAAATAATATGTTTATACCAGGCACTACCTTGAGTGATCAAGCAACTGGAAATCAGTCGTATGCAATGGAAGAAGACATGAGATGAGAGTTTTTTGCTCCGCACAGTGTTAATTTAGTTGTTTTATAGTGGTGATAAAGTAATGACAGCAGTCTGTCCTCGCTGCTCAAATATTCACTAGTTCCTACCACTTCTATATAATTACTGACTAGACATAACTCACAGGGTCAGTCCACACATAATGTCACCTTACAACCCAAGCAAAAGCTTGACATGAAACAGGCCAACCAAACCGTATAACCGACAGGAGACTTGACTGAGGCAATTTGACTTTTCAATATGTTTCCAGTATGAGAGACTTGAAAGGATGTGGTTTTGGATTTTATAGGCCAGGCAACATTTAGGCTATTGATTCTCAAGTGTGTCTAAAGCTCTTGATAAAAATGTCAGTATCTTCTCGATAATCTATCAACACAATTAAATTCCCGCAGTCTACTTCTCATTTGAACATGTTTTTCTCTACTCCACAGTCAACGCAGCCGACAACAAACAGCGGGATAAGAACATGTCGACCATAAAGATCTCCATTGATCCGTAAGTACACATGCACAGTAAGCAGTTGTCAATCATTAGTCAAGTCCAGTTTGAGCCTAAAAACCCTACTGTGCACGCTGCATAGGTTGGCACAGCAGCTTCCCTCTGTGGCAGTTAGTTGCCATCTATCCGTCATTATCATAAGTTCTGTTTAACAGGCCTGTTCTATGACGGCAAAGCCGTCTGCTCCCCTTGAGGTCCTGCGTAGCAGTGTTGGAAAAGTCATTTGAGCATAGCAGCTCCACCCCCCCCCCCTAAAAATTGTGCAGTGCATGCTGTCTTGGTAGGTGCAGCGGCTTCTCGTCATTGGAAAACAACGGCTCCCCCAGCCAAATACCATTTTTGCTGTTAGAATGTAGGTCTCTCTAGACTGGCTTTTCAGTGATTGATAAAATAAAATTACGGAGTTAGTTACCATGGAAATGGTTCGGGTTGACCAATAAAATAAGCCTGCAGCCCAGTAGTTCAGCTCATTAAGTAGCCTTCTAAATATACATTCATACCCTTTAACTTCTTCCACATTTTGTTGAAGCCTGAATTGAAAAAAAATGTCATCCGTCTACGCACAATACTCCATAATGACAAAGTGAAAACATGTTTCATTTGTTTTTAGCACATTTATTGAAAATGGAATACAGAAATATCTCATTTACATAAGTATTCACATCACACCCCTGAGTCAATACATGTTAGAATCGCATTTTGGTAGCAATTACAGCAGTGACTCTTTCTGGGTATGCCTCTAAGAGCTTTGCACACCTGGATTGTACATTATTCTTTTAAAATTCTTCAAGCTCTGTCAAATTGGTTGTTCAAGCTCTGTCAAATTGAAAGTCTTGCCATAGATTTTCAAGCATACTTAAGTCAAAACTGTAACTCTGCCACTGAGGAACATTCCCTGTATTCTTGGTAAGCAATTCCAGTGTTTTAGGTTATTGTCCTGCTGAAAGGTGAATTTATCTCCCAGTGTCTGGTGGAAAGCCACCACTATGCTTGTGTTGTATTGAATTTGCCCCAAACAACTGTTTGTATTCAGGACAATTGCTTTGCCACATTTTTTGCAGTATTACTTTAGTGCCTTGTCGCAAACAGGATGCATGTTTTTGAATATTTTTTTTCTGTACACTTGTCAGTTAGGAGGCTAGTATTGTGAACTAAGTACAATGTGATTGATCCATCCTCAGTTTTCTCCTATCACAGCCATTAAATTCTGTAACTGTTTTAAAGTCACTATTGGCCTCATGGTGAAATCTCTTAGCAGTTTCCTCCCTCTCCGGCAACTTAGTTAGGAAGGACACCTGGAGCTTTGTCGTGACTGGGTGTATTGATACACCATCCAAAGTGTAATTAATAACTTCACCATGCTCACAGGGATATTCAATGTCTGCTTTTTGTTCTACCAATAGGTGCCTTTCTTTGCGAGGCATTGGAAAACCTCCCTGGTCTTTGTGGTTTAATCTGTGTTTGAAATTCATTGCGCAACTGAGGGACCTTACAGATAATTGTATGTGTGGGGTACAGAGATGAGGTAGTCATTCAAAAATCATGTTAAACACTATTATTATACACAGAGTCAAGGCAACTTATTATGTGACTTGTTAAGCACATTTTTAGTCCTGAACTTATTTAGGTTTGCCATAACAAAGGGGTTGAATACTTATTGGCTCAAGACATTTCAGAAATGCTTTTTTTTATTGATTTGTACAATTAAAAAAACAAAAAACATATCACTTTGACATTATGGGTGACTAAAATCTCAATTTAATCCATTTTAAATTCAGGCTGTAACACAACCAAATGAGGAAAAGGTCAAGGGGTGTGAATACTTTCTGAAGGCACTATCAAGGCATGCAGATGTTTCTGTGGGAGAATGTATTTGAAAAATGCGGAGCATCCATTTTGTTTAAGTGATCTGCCCACTGTGATGTCTGTCTGTGTGTGTGTGTGTTTTAAAGCCAGCGTTGTGCACGGTTCTGCGGGGTATTTACCCATACGGTGATCTGTGGCACAGTGTTAGGTAGCAGCAGGGGGTTGTGGTGGAGGCTGATAGAGTTCTGGGGAGAGAGAGGTCTTAATGAACAGTCGGCTCTGCAATTCAGGGAGCTCATTTAACATGCTGTTCACCTACGGCACGACATCCACAGCAATCTGCACACACAGCAGACTGCTGAACGTCAGAGTGTCCTTCAGAGAGCTTCCCTGTCTCCTCCCTGTGAGGCCAGGCCTGACTGCCTGTCTCTCTTTTCCACCCTGTCCTGTCATATCTCTCTCTACCACCCTGCCCTGTCATATCTCTCTGTGCTTTCTCCTTTCCTCTCCTCTGTTGCTCTCAAGGGCTGGAATTTATAATGGTTTTATATGAATTTTGGAGCCCCGTTCCAGAGCTTAAATCATCACACGTTGGGCTTATTTAGTTTTGCTGTGTTGCTCTACAGTATGTTTAAAATCACAGCCCTAAATCCACTGCTTTGGCAAATGGGGATTAGTTGCAGTATTGTAAAATGTTGATGTTTACATGTCAGAAAGGTCTGGCTAGATTTATGTTTATTGAACTAAATATAATTTTACATCTTAATCTTGTTTTTTTATTTACAAATATTTTATTTTTGATGTTAATGTAAAGGTTAGTACAGCTGATTCTGGCTGTCCTGTGAAGTTCTTCCACCTGTTTATTCCTAAGTTCATCATCCTCCTCCTCTCTTCCTTCAGTGAGTCCAACACCATCACCATCTGGAACAATGGTAAAGGCATCCCCGTGGTGGAACACAAAGATGAGAAGATGTACGTTCCCGCTCTCATCTTCGGACACCTCCTCACCTCCAGTAACTACGACGACGAGCAGAAGAAAGTCACAGGTGGGAAAAAATCCCTCTGAAAATAAGAATCTAATTCATTTATTCATTATTCTTTGACCCTTTTATGTAATCACATTTCATATGGTTTCGATAAAGCTTTAGACAGAACGTCTAACCTGAAATGTTTAGCTACTGAATAGCTGAATAGTTTTGTAGTTCCCCTAGCAGTGCTTAGTAACACTACACAGGAGTTAGTGAATGACTGTAGGTCAGTCTCTCCACGGATGAAAGCACGTCTTCCCTCTGTTCTCCTCCTAGGTGGAAGGAACGGGTACGGTGCTAAACTCTGCAACATCTTCAGCACAAAGTTCACAGTGGAAACCGCCTGCAAGGAGTACAAACACAGCTTCAAACAGGTACACACAACGAGAAAGCACAGCGTGATTGAGATTTGTTGTTCAGTCAACCTTGAAAAGAGCATTCTTCAAACAGCTGAGCACCATTTGATGTTTTGTAGGTGTACAGTATGTGACTTGTAAACATGTGAGGGGGTGAGTATGAGTTGATTCTCACTCTCAGGTGTGGTCTCACAGGATTCTACGTTGGTATTGTAGGATTCTACATAGTTTTGGGGGATTTCTGTAATTTCTCATAAACCAGGTGGTTTGTCCTACAATTGTCACTTTCAGTGAAATGACTCAGCAAATTAGTTTGTTCAATCAGTTTCACAAGGCTTTTTATTAACTCTTTGATGGAATTTCACAATACAACCTCATGATTCATTCTAGTTTCCTTAACATGTGAAGAATGTAGTACATTTCATGACAATCTCTCTCCCCCTTTTTCCTCCCTCTCCCTAGACTTGGCAGAACAACATGGGGAAGACGAGCGACCCCAAGATCAAGTTCTTTGACGGGGACGACTTCACGTGCGTGACCTTCCAGCCGGACCTGTCCAAGTTCAAGATGGAGAAGCTGGACAAGGACATCGTGGCTCTGCTCACCAAGAGGGCCTATGACATCGCTGGGTCCTGCAAGGGCGTCAAAGTCATGCTCAACGGGAAGAAACTCCCTGTAAGTCCCCCCCCCATTTAACAACACATAGTAAGATGGGCTGTCCCATATACACAGAATACATGCTGTACATAAGGTGCCAAGTCTTGGAAGACCCTGGGCGAAACGTTTTGAAATGAAATAAAACGGCTCATTTCACTACACCTGTTTCAATACAGTGTCATTTGCTAATAACCTTTCCAGAACCGGAGCCACAATCCAAACCCAGTTTAGGCTCTTCTCACCTGTCCTTTCCCTCCTCCCAGGTGACAGGGTTCCGCAGCTATGTGGACCTGTACGTGAAGGACAAGCTGGACGAGGTGGGCGTGGCCCTGAAGGTGGTCAACGAGTCGGTCAACGAGCGCTGGGAGGTCTGTCTCACCATGAGTGAGAAGGGATTCCAACAGATCAGCTTCGTCAACAGTATCGCCACCACCAAGGTAACATCCCCTCAGGGAATTACGTTGTTAAAACAGTCTTATATTACCAGAACTATAGCCTTTGATTTGGAAAACTACCACTTGACCAGTCTAGGAATAATGGACAGAAATGAAGTGCGTTTTGTATGTGTATATATACTGGGACGTGTGTTCATTTTGATGCTATTCACGTGTTGTAGTATGACTTTCAACCACATCAGACATGTTTTATGTACTACTCTGCTTGTTTTGTGTCATTCAGGGTGGCAGACACATTGATTACGTGGTGGACCAGATCGTAGCCAAGCTGATAGAAGTGGTGAAGAAGAAGAACAAAGCTGGTGTCTCAGTCAAACCCTTCCAGGTTATTTATTACCATCTTATTCATGTGTTATTACTGTGTTACTACAATAGTGTTACTAGTAATTCCATTGTTAGTGAACTGGGATAAGAGCAAATTATTGTAACGTTCTGCTACAATCATAGTGCTTTACTTTTGTCTGACTCAGGTGAAGAACCACATCTGGGTGTTTGTGAATGCGTTGATCGAGAACCCGACCTTTGACTCCCAGACCAAGGAGAACATGACCCTCCAGACCAAGAGCTTTGGTTCTAAGTGTCCTCTGTCTGAGAAGTTCATCAGAGCAGTAAGGAGATTCTTCTTAATAAATGGCTGTTCTTAACCACAATGAAATATCACTATCTCCTAAATGTATACATGTGATGTTGGGCCTTCACTCTTCACATACACTGTTTCCTCACAGAGAAAGTCAAGTTATTTACATTGAATTGATATCATAGGATCTCTAAAATCAGTTCCAGGTCCTTTCTTGTGTTCTCGGTTCACCTGGAATATTAAACAATGATATATCATATTCAATTATTTATTTTGTCTGCAGGCGACCAACTGTGGTATCGTGGAGAGTATCCTGAACTGGGTGAAGTTCAAGGCCCAGACACAACTCAACAAGAAGTGTTCTTCAGTGAAGTACAGCAAGATTAAAGGCATCCCCAAGCTGGACGACGCCAACGATGCCGGTAAGACATCTACCAAGAGGGCCTCTTTTACCAATATTTATATTGAAACTAGTTGAAGACTTTAAATTAGGATGGGGGAACAGAGCTTGGTTGTTGGGCCCACCCCTTTTTTATAAAAAATGAGGGGAAACACTAAATTGTTTAAACACACACTGAACTGCGCGTCTTACCTCCGTCTTCACCCCCAGGTGGTAAACACTCGTCAGAATGCACTCTGATCCTGACTGAGGGAGACTCGGCCAAGTCCCTGGCCGTCTCCGGCCTTGGTGTCATTGGGCGAGATCGCTATGGTGTCTTCCCACTACGAGGAAAAATTCTGAACGTACGAGAGGCCACACACAAACAGGTTAGTGTCAGGTTAGTGTCTAGATAGTGGTTAGATTGGGCTGGGATTGTGTATGAGTGATTACAATCGAAATGATTAATGTCTCGACCGTACACAAAAATGATAAATAATCTTGTAAACAAATAAATACTCAAGGGATTTACATAGATCGTTTCCCAAAGGTGGCGCAAGGACCATTCCTATCAACAGTTTTATTAAGATCAGCTGAAGCCAAACTCTTTTTGGTTGAGTCCACCAGAGCCAAGATGGCCCATCCTGCCTTAGTCAGGTAGGGGAAACACTGACACGTCCATGTTTCTGTATCCCACCAGATCATGGAGAACGCAGAGATCAACAACATCATCAAGATCGTGGGTCTGCAGTACAAGAAGAGCTACGAAGACCCAGAGTCTCTGAGATCCCTACGCTACGGCAAGATCATGATCATGACCGATCAGGTTCTAACACTTAATCAATCCCACCAACGCCTGACGTCTACAATTGACCCATGTCTTGCAATTATCATCATAATCAATAATTGTAATAACTATGAGCGTAAAGCATCTTTCATTCATTATCCATGCTCTTAAGGTTCATCTGAAATGGGGTGCTATTCCCTATTATAGTATGGTGTAGTGCTCCAAAAGTAGTGCACTATATATGGAATAGGGTATCATTTTGGATGTACCCTTGGGTCATAACAATCCATCCTAATAGAATGTTTCTTTGTGTTGATGATCTGCTGACAGGATCAGGATGGCTCCCATATCAAGGGTTTGCTCATCAATTTCTTCCATCACAACTGGCCATCCCTGCTCAAACACACCTTCCTGGAGGAGTTCATCACGCCTATCGTCAAAGTAAGACTCATACATTGGTACAGCTGGTCCCAATTTTCTCCCTACCATTTCCCCTTGGCCCGAACTCTTCAGTGTTTGCAGATCTACACTGTCTACATGACACAGTCGTGACTGCCGATGGCAGCTTATGGCAACTGACTTCAAACAATGTTTAGATTGGCTTGGCTTAAGGCTAGCAAGCATGGTTCTAATGCTGCTTTTAACTCTTTCCTGCAGGTGAACAAGAATAAACAGGAGCATGCTTTCTACAGCATTCCAGAGTTTGACGAATGGAAGAAACAGACGGTCAACTTTAAAACCTGGCATATAAAGTACTACAAAGGTTTGTTCATCACATGTGGATAATCCTCCAAACTAACCATTATCGTTAACCAAGCTATTCTGTTTCACACTACCGAGACAATTCGAGCCAAACTGTTCTTGCTGGCCTGAATATACGTCCACCATAGTTGCTGGACCATGCTGAACATATCTGAGCCAGCTCAGTACAGTTTGGGTTGGCATAATAGTGTGAAAAAGGTTTGAGTGTTTATTTATGTTCCAGGTTTGGGTACCAGTACAAGCAAGGAGGCCAAGGAGTACTTTGCAGACATGGAGAAACACCGAATCATGTTTAGATACGCCGGGACAGAGGACGATGCTGCCATCACACTGGTGGGTTTACCATGGACACCACCCTCTCTCCTTTTTCCCTCTCATGGTTTCCCTTTCAATACTTTCTCATTAAATATACAGAAAATAGCTAGAAAAGTTAGGAATTAAATTCAAAAATGGCTAGACGAATATATTCATCAAGCTAGTTTTGCCGTCACACAAAATGTATTACCCAACCTTCTATCAACTCACACAAGATGGTTTTGGACTTTTATTTGTCTGTGCTCTGCTTGGGAAATCCTTACCAAATGGAGGGGGGACTGACAGTGATCTATCCATTGCTGCCTGTCTCTAGGCGTTCAGTAAGAAGAAGACTGACGACAGGAAGGAGTGGCTCACCAACTTCATGGAGGACAGGAGACAGAGGAGGATGCACGGCCTGCCAGAGGTGAGTGGGACTGACTGACCGACTGGGTTGAAACCTGGGTCTCCTGCATGCCAGAAGACTGTTAGCCCACCTTCCTTAAAGAAAAGATTCACCCATTTTTAATGTTATATCGTATTTGTGCATCTCTGTGTGATATTCTGTCGATTCCCGGGGTCATTTCATGTTTTCATGTGTATCTGTGCCATTCACCATTTCAAGCAGGCTGAAATACAGCCACTATAACACGTTTTGCATACCTCCTATAGAGTAAATCTTCAGGTCTCTACAGTGGTTACTCAGCACACGAGTGTGCTAGGTTCCATCTGCACTGTGAGAGACTGTCCAGATCATTCACATCAGAGCAGATGAAGGAAAGGAGGCGTGGAGAGGAAGCAACAGACTATTGAGATGCACCCTGTGAGAGACTTGGATATTGGAGTTTGATTAAAGGAAGAGGACGTAGACTGTTTAGATCTGTCTTTTCAAACAGGCATCTCTCCACCATGGGAGTTACTTGGACCATGATGTAGCACAGCTTGTTTAGAGTCTTCTAGCTGGCTCCTTTGATTCACAAGCATCTGATGATTTCTGCTGTCAGTGTTCCTCACATATCCTAAGCATGGAAATGGAAATATTCCACAAAAACACGCCAATCAGCCTAGTTATGTTGTTGATGTTTAGTAAAATGACTCTACTGTTTATTACTGATGTAAAGTAGCAGCTGCTTTCCCCATGTGAATCCCATCATAGCCTGGTCTGACACTGATACCATCACAGCGCTGATCATTTCTCTCTCATCCTACAGCAATACCTGTACGGAACAGCGTTCTGTAATTGACTCTGTTGCTGTCGGTCGCTGATGCAAAGTAGACACCGCTCTCCCATGTGGTGCTGATAGACAACAGCAACATCATAGCCCTGAATCTCTTTTATCATCCCCACTCAGCAATACCTGTACGGCACGCAGGCCAAACACCTCTCCTACAACGACTTCATCAACAAAGAACTCATCCTCTTCTCCAACTCTGACAACGAGAGATCTATCCCATCCTTAGTGGACGGTAGGTATGCAGCGATGCACTAGACTAGCTATCTCCCTGGACGTTCTGTCTTTCTAGCTTTTGTTGTGTTTGTTGTCAAATGGCTTTTGAAGTTTAAGGGAACTGAAATGCCTGGAAACTCGTCATTAACAGAATTCTTCACTGTCCTCTGGATGCTTTGTTTATGTGTGTGATGTGGTCTCCTTTTGATGATGGCGTGTAGAATTATTTGTTTATTTCAATCCCCATTAGCTGTTTTGTTGCAACACCCACTCCTCCTGCGGTCCACTTGTGATTCCCTTTTGAAGACGTGTGTGTGTGTGTGTGTGTGTTGGGAGGGGGGGGTGGTCCCCTTTTGATGATATCTTGTGTGCAGGTCTGAAGCCAGGTCAGAGAAAGGTACTCTTCACCTGTATGAAGAGGAATGATAAGAGGGAGGTGAAGGTGGCTCAGCTGGCTGGTTCAGTGGCAGAGATGTCTGCCTACCATCATGGAGAGGTTCTACACTCTTACACAGCTATAGGAAATATACTTACACAGCTATAGGAAATATACTTACACAGCTATAGGAAATATACTTACACAGCTATAGGAAATATACTTACACAGCTATAGGAAATATACTTACACAGCTATAGGAAATATACTTACACAGCTATAGGAACTATACTTACACAGCTATAGGAAATATACTTACACAGCTATAGGAAATATACTTACACAGCTATAGGAAATATACTTACACAGCTATAGGAAATATACTTACACAGCTATAGGAACTATACTTACACAGCTATAGGAACTATACTTACACAGCTATAGGAAATATACTTACACAGCTATAGGAAATATACTTACACAGCTATAGGAAATATACTTACACAGCTATAGGAAATATACTTACACAGCTATAGGAACTATACTTACACAGCTATAGGAACTATACTTACACAGCTATAGGAACTATACTTACACAGCTATAGGAAATATACTTACACAGCTATAGGAAATATAGTTACACAGCTATAGGAAATATACTTACACAGCTATAGGAAATATACTTACACAGCTATAGGAAATATACTTACACAGCTATAGGAAATATACTTACACAGCTATAGGAAATATACTTACACAGCTATAGGAAATATACTTACACAGCTATAGGAAATATACTTACACAGCTATAGGAAATATACTTACACAGCTATAGGAAATATACTTACACAGCTATAGGAAATATACTTACACAGCTATAGGAAATATACTTACACAGCTATAGGAAATATACTTACACAGCTATAGGAAATATACTTACACAGCTATAGGAAATATACTTACACAGCTATAGGAAATATACTTACACAGCTATAGGAAATATACTTACACAGCTATAGGAAATATACTTACACAGCTATAGGAAATATACTTACACAGCTATTGGAAATATACTTACACAGCTATAGGAAATATACTTACACAGCTATTGGAAATATACTTACACAGCTATAGGAAATATACTTACACAGCTATAGGAAATATACTTACACAGCTATTGGAAATATACTTACACAGCTATAGGAAATATACTTACACAGCTATTGGAAATATACTTACACAGCTATAGGAAATATACTTACACAGCTATAGGAAATATACTTACACAGCTATAGGAAATATACTTACACAGCTATTGGAAATATACTTACACAGCTATAGGAAATATACTTACACAGCTATTGGAAATATACTTACACAGCTATAGGAAATATACTTACACAGCTATAGGAAATATACTTACACAGCTATTGGAAATATACTTACACAGCTATAGGAAATATACTTACACAGCTATTGGAAATATACTTACACAGCTATAGGAAATATACTTACACAGCTATAGGAAATATACTTACACAGCTATAGGAAATATACTTACACAGCTATTGGAAATATACTTACACAGCTATAGGAAATATACGTAGTTATCTTCCACTTTAAATCAATACTGTTTACAGATAATGGGTACAAAAACATTGTTTTGACCCGTGTGCCTCTGTTTGTGTGTGATCATCCAGCAATCCCTGTTGATGACGATTGTGAACTTGGCCCAGAACTTTGTGGGCAGCAACAACGTGAACATCCTGCAGCCGCTGGGTCAGTTTGGTACCCGCATCAACGGGGGCAAGGACGCTGCCAGCCCCCGTTACATCTTCACCATGCTCAGGTAAAGCCTCCCAGGGTCAAAGGTCAAAACATAATTGTGCTAGCAATTTTGATGTCTACTACTTGTATGATTTGTATGGGCCATCCTGAAGTGCAGTAATACCTGTTTGATAAAAAATAAAAAATGGTTAATGATACATTTAATGTCAACTTTGTTTATACATCACCTTTCATGAATCACACTCAAAATGCTTAAAACATGTATTTATTATGAAGTAATGTGACTTCCTCAGTCCCCTGGCCAAGATGTTGTTCCCAGCGGTGGACTCCAGCCTGCTGAAGTTCCTGTTTGATGACAACCAGAAGGTGGAGCCAGAGTGGTACATCCCCATCCTCCCTTTGGTGCTGGTGAACGGGGCCGAGGGCATCGGGACGGGCTGGGCCTGCAAGATCCCCAACTACGACCACAGAGAGATAGTCAACAACCTGTATCGCATGCTCAACATGCAGGACCCTCTGCCCATGGTGAACATTTGGAAGTTTGAAACTTAATTGATTGCATAAGATAAGATCAACTGTATTGTCCCAGAGGGGAAATGTGTCTTGGACATACAAGCAGCACTGTTGTAAGGGTTTTATTGCTGAAAACATATCAGCCCAGATATTTGTGTAGATTGATACCGTTATACATTTAAACATTTTGCTAAAACACATTATTGAGTAGAATTGGATAAACCACCAACTTTCTGTGTCTGCTGTTGGTCAGTTATAATCAGATGTAATCCTATAATGAGTAGGTCATGTACTGTATCATAATAACGGGTGACTGAGTATTCCTACCTCTCTCCTCTCCCAGCTGCCCAGCTATAAGAACTTTAAAGGAGTGATCCATGAGTTGGGTCAGAACCAGTACATGGTCAGTGGAGAGATCTCTGTCCTGGACAAGAACACCATTGAGATCACTGAGCTGCCCGTTCGCACCTGGACACAGGTACACTATTGCAGGATACATCACACCTGTCCAGCACTTCTGGTCATCTTGTTGCTTTGACTGAATTCAGAAATGAATGAAGGATATATTGACATGTTGTTTCTGTGCTGTGATATTGTTTGTTCGTTTTTGTAATGGATTTCTCTCCCTCCCTCCCCTCCCTCCCTCTCTCCCCTCCTCTCTCCTCCCCTCTCTCTCCTTCTCCCTTTATCTCCCTCCCTCCCTCCCTCCAGGCCTACAAGGAGTCGGTGCTAGAGCCCATGCTCCAGGGGACAGAGAAGACTCCAGCTCTGATTAATGACTATAAGGAGTACCACACGGACCAAACCGTCAAGTTTGTAGTCCGCATGTCAGAGGAGAAGCTGGCCCAGGCTGAGGCTGCTGGACTACACAAAGTCTTCAAGCTACAGTCCAGCCTCACCTGCAACTCCATGGTTAGTACCCCTCTTCAAATCTGGCTCCTATTCACTAAGAACATGGACTGAAACAGGGAGAAACTACCTGAGCTTGTCCAATGATAAACGCTTATTTTCGTTATCCGTTGCAAAACGTTTTGCTACGGTGTGCCCTATACGAGTCCCTACTCTGTATTTGAGTTGAACTGATACCTGTATTGACTCACATTGTTGATTCATTATGCACACCTGTTTGGATGAAGTGCTGTTTTGTGTGTGTATATAGAGGACTCCTCTTATAGGAATCTGTCTGGGATGATGGGATTCTTTGGAATGAATCTTTCATCTTAAAGTGAGGAACATTTTGAAGTGTTCCATGGTTTTAACCAGTTTTAGTGTTTGTATTGTGGAAAGGAGAGGTATCTGAAGAAGTTTCTCCCCTCAGGTGTTGTTTGACCACATGGGCTGTCTGAAGAGGTATGACTCGGTCCAGGACATTCTCAAGGAGTTCTTTGAGCTGCGGTTGAACTACTACAAGCTGAGGAAGGATTGGCTAGTGGGGAGCCTGGGGGCGGAGGCTTCCAAACTGTCCAATCAGGCACGATTTGTGCTGGAGAAGATCGAAGGAAAGATCACAATTGGTGAGAATTTTACCTGCATGTCTCTCTCTAAGGGAAGGATTCTTTATTTCAGTTTGCAATTTGGTATAGAATACTGATATATTAATGTCTGTCTACAGAGAACAAGTCGAAGAGGGAACTGATCAGGATGCTGGTGCAGAAAGGCTTTGAGTCGGACCCCGTGGCGGCATGGACCAAGGCACAGGAAAAGGTACTGTTAGCATCCTGCCACTGTCCACCATTCAGCCCTGTGATTGGCTGAGACTGCTTGACACTTCAATACCCTGTATTCTGATTGGGACTATGTGTCTTCCTGGTCTCTCCCTATAGGCTCTGGAGGAGGACGATCGTGATGGTAACAACAGTGACAGCTCTGTGGACTCTGGGTCGTCGTCGGGACCAAACTTCAACTACATCCTCAACATGCCTCTGTGGTGCCTGTCCAAGGAGAAGGTGGACGAGCTGCTCCGACAGAGAGACATCAAGGTACTGACTCAGAGAGGAAGGGTGTAGACACCTGACTGTCAAGGACTTCAATTCCATAGATCTTTATCGTCCCCAAAAGGCTATTCATATGCAGCAACATTACACAACATTACACACCATTACACAACATTACACAAGTAGGCAAGGTATTCTAACGGTTGTGTGTGTTCTGTTCTTGGGGCATAGTAAGGGCATATCAGTACTTTTGTAGTATGTGTATGTGGTCCTGGTAGGAAATGAACCCACAACCTTGGTGTTGCTAGCACCACATCCTTTATCAACTGAGTGTGTGTTGTTCAACAGAAAGGAGAGTTGAATGAGCTGCAGAGGAAGTCTCCAGAGGACCTGTGGAAGGAGGACCTGGCGGTCTTCATTGAAGAACTGGATGTGAGTGCTACTAGCTCTACATGCAGTGGTGCCACTCATCTCTGAGTCACTGCTTAAGAAGAGACCACTGTGATTTATACCTGCTTTTGTTGAGGAGGTCGGTTACCTTCAGGGTTTCTTTCTCCTGGCCTTACTAAAGCCAGATCTATTTGTAGAAAAGTCATTTATTTTGTTTGGCTTTTATTATCTCCTTTCATTGTAAACCGTCAACATTGATGTCACCTCAATATAAGTGACTTACACGATTTACAAAAGGTGACGGGTAAATTCTCTCCCCGTCTGTGTGACAGAAAATCGAGGCCCAGGAGCAGGCAGACATATGTGCAGGTAAAGGCACCAAGCTGGTGAAGGGCAAGGTGGGCAAGCCCAAGGTGAAGAAACTCCACCTGGAGGAGACGTTACCCTCGCCGTTCGGCCGCAGGGTCGTACCCACCATCACACAGGCCATGAAGACTGACGCCTCCAAGAAGATGACCAAGAAGAAGAAGGTAACATATTTTGTTTTTAAAATGGATTATGCCTCATTATTAAAGGCCCAGTCTGTGGTATTTTATGACAATTTTGCTCATTTAATTTGTTAATTTATACCCATTGATTCTTGAAGAATATCACTTATCAATGCCTTATGAGCTTAGTTCAGCTGTATAACTCCATCACCAAATAAAACTCCATTGTTTGCACAGGTCTCAGTGTGTTTTCAGGCTGTACACATGACGTATCATTGTGTGTGTGTTGTCCTCTCAGGGTGATGCGGACCTGGTGATGAAGCTGGAGTTTGATGATGAGATGGGAGTACTGGGATCAGATGGAGGAACAGGGGAGAACTCCCTCAACTCCTCCTCTAATACACCAGCCCCAACCCCAGCCAAGCCCAAGGCCCCCCGGGTCAAACGAGAGAAGAAGGAGCCAGGTCAGCAGATGTTCCATTCTCCTTTCATGTGTCTGTCATCTTAGTGAGATGGGTTCAGTCATGAATTAGGGGAGAGGGGGAGACAGAGGGATACACAGTGAGGAAGTTGGTGGACCCAAGGATTTTACCCCCCCCCCCTCTTGGGGCAATTTGTATATGGGAGTCAGAAGTGCTACCACTACACCGAACTCATTTATTTATTTTAATCACACATGAACTAAGACACATCGACACAGTTTCAGGACTTCATGGCTATTAAATGAAAGATTAAACATCAGAATGAATAAACCGTTTTCTCTATACCAGGTACTCCCAGAGCCAGGAAACCCCCAACACCCAAAGGATCGTCTGGTAGGAAGGTGAAGAAGCGTAACCCCTGGTCGGAGGACGAGTCCAAATCAGAGAGCGACCTGGAGGACAGTGAACCTGTAGTCATCCCCCGAGACACCAAGTCACAACGAGCCTCAGGTAACCACTTACCTGGATTGTGTTCATTACGGCACGCCATTTAAAATGGAAAGCGTGAACAAGTGTTTTTTTGGGGGGGATAAGTTCAGACAGTTTTATTTCTATTTATTTTATTTAACTTTTATTTAACTAGGCAAGTCAGTAGCTCCCTGTTTCACTCTGTTTTTGGGGGTTTTCTTCATTTTCGTGTATCTGTTAGGACTAGGGACAGACATTTTTCTTGACCACATCAGTTAACTAGGCCCTAATCTCGGTTAAAGACCCGGCTAAAGTCTTGCATAATTCTCCAGCTGCTCGATTAGGTTCTGGGTGAATACATGTTAAGAGAAGAGATCCATTTTTATTTGTCACATGCGCCAAATGCAACAGGTGTAGTAGACCTTACAGTGAAATGCTTAAGGGCTTGTAAGTAAGCATTTCACGATAAGGTCTCTACACCTGTTGTATTCGGCGCATGTGACAAATACAATTTGATTTGATGAAGAGATGCTAGAACGAGGAGCGGAACCGGGACGAGTAGCTCCCTCTCTCTCTGCAAGTTATGGGCTGAGTGTCCCCTTCTGAAATTTGAAAGATTCTTACACCTACAAAATCGTGAAATGTCCAAATAACCAGTGACGAATAACCCAAACACCGGGACCACTGATTAACTGGGCCCAGAGTTTTTCCTGGTCTGGTCACATGGTCGATTGGTTGATCTTTCTTCAACTGTTTTAACCAATGGCATCATGTTTTTGTTTGCATCTTTTTTGTGATTTTTGGAATGTTTAAATGTTCCTTCTTATTTGTGTAAAACCCCTGAATAATGCCGAAATGCGTTGGTTCTTCAGCAAAAAAACACACAACACACACTTATAATGAACTTTGTCTGTTCTTCAGCGGCCAAGCCCAAATACACCTTTGATTTCAGTGAGGAAGAGGATGGAGGAGAGGAAGAGGAGGAGGAGGATGATGAAGATGCTGCGTCCTCGCCCGTCCGGCCCTGCAAAGACGACTTCACCGCCTCCTCCGAGACTAAAGACCGATACAACGACCACAGCGACGAGGATGATGAAGATATCTTCCCCCCGCCCAAACAGGCAACCACCACCGTCTCACCTGCAAAGAAGAAGGAACCAGAGAGTATATTCTCTTCCTCCAAATCAGCCTCTGAAAAGAGCAATGACAGTGGTGAGTTCACACAACAAG
This sequence comes from Salmo trutta, assembly GCF_901001165.1. Taxonomy (NCBI): domain Eukaryota; kingdom Metazoa; phylum Chordata; class Actinopteri; order Salmoniformes; family Salmonidae; genus Salmo; species Salmo trutta. Next base: position 21,306,530 of record NC_042990.1, on the reverse strand, counting down.
CTCAGCATGTTTGCCTTGTCGTGTTTCTTTCATGTTTAACATCTTGTCATTATTGCCAGTCTTGTGTGTTTGTCTATGAAAAAGGACTTTGTCTGTACATAAGCTCCTAGTCTCAGTGTTCATCTGAGGGTTAATGTCTGTTACTCTTCTCTTCCAGACGATCTGAAGTTGGACAGTGACGAGGAAGACAAGGCCTTCTCCTCATTCCCCAGCAGCTCTGCCTTCGACAAACCTGTCCCAGCTAAGAAAGGTAACACACAGAACAATATAATGTATCTCCATCTACAGCCTGGCCACATTAAACAGACTTTGGAGTGTACATTTGTCTACCTCCATTAAGCATGATAGTGTACAGTTGAAGTCGGAAGTTTACATGCACCTTGGCCAAATACATTTAAACTCAGTTTTTCACAATTCCTGACATTTAATCCTAGTAAAATTTCCCTGTCTTAGGTCAGTTAGGATCACCACTTCATTTTAAGAATGTGAAATGTCAGAATAATAGGAGAGAATGATTTATTTCCTATTTTCTTTCTTTCATCACATTCCCAGTGGGTCAGAAGTTTACATACACTCAATTAGTATTTGGTAGCATTGCCTTTAAATTGTTTAACTTGAGTCAAACATTTCAGATAGCCTTCCACAAGCTTCCCACAATAAGTTGGGTGAATTTTGGCCCATTCCTCCTGACAGAGCTGGTGTAACTGAGTCAGGTTTGTAGGCCTCCTTGCTCGCACACGCTTTTTCAGTTCTGCCCACAAATGTTCTATTGGATTGAGGTCAGGGCTTTGTGATGGCCACTCCAATACCTTAACTTTGTTGTCCTTAAGCCATTTTGCCACAACCTTGGAAGTATGCTTGGGGTCATTGTCCACTTGGAAGACCCATTTGCGACCAAGCTTTAACTTCCTGACTGATGTCTTGAGATGTTGCTTCAATATATCCACATAATTTTCCTCCCTCATGATGCCATCTATTTTGTGAAGTGCACCAGTCCCTCCTGCAGCAAAGCACCCCCACAGTTCTATTTTTGTTTCATAAGACCAGAGGACATTTTTCTAAAAAGTACCATCTTTCTCCCCATGTGCAGTTGCAAACCATAGTCTGGCTTTTTTATGCCGGTTTTGGAGCAGTGGCTTCTTCCTTGCTGAGCGGCCTTTCAGGTTATGTCGATATAGGACTCGTTTTACTGTGGATATAGATACTTTTGTACCTGTTTCCTCCAGCATCTTCACAAGGTCCTTTGCTGTTGTTCTGGGATTGATTTGCACTTTTCACAACAAAGTACGTTCATCTCGTCATACCTTCCTGAGCGGTATGAAGGCTGCGTGGTCCCATAGTGTTTATACTTGCGTACTATTGTTTGTACAGATGAACATGGTACCTTCAGGCATTTGGAAATTGCTCCCAAGGATGAACCAGACTTGTGGAGGTCTACCATTTTTTTATGAGGTCTTGGATGATTTCTTTTGATTTTCCCATGATGTCAATCAAAGATGCACCTAGTTTGAAGGTAGGCCTTGAAATACATCCACAGGCACACCTCCAATTGACTCAAATGATGTCAATTAGCCTATCAGAAGCTTCTAAAGCGTGACATCATTTTCTGGAATTTTCCAAGCTGTTTAAAGGCACAGTCAACTTAGTGTATGTAAACTTCTGACCCACTGGAATTGTGATACAGTGAATTATAAGGGAAATAATCTGTCTGTAAACAATTGTTGGAAAAATTACTTGTCATGCACAAAGTAGATGTCCTGACTGACTTGCCAAAACTATAGTTTGTTAACAAGAAATTTGTGGAGTGGTTGAAAAACAAGTTTTAATGACTCTAACCTAAGTGTATGTAATGTTACATTTCATATTAAATAATGGTCTGGTTATTAAAACAGAACGATAGGGAGGTTGGTCGGGGAGGATGGGTGGGTGTATACCGCGACCGTCTAGCGTCGGGGACAACTGTGGCATTTTAGCTACCCCTTCCCCTAGCCCTTTTCCTTACCATAACCTAATTCTCATTACCTTCTACGGAAATCCTCCTAACCTTTATCGTTAGGACAAGAAGCAGCCCGGTCTCAACAAGATGCACAATACTGTAAGTCCTCCAAGATGTATGATACATTACGTCCTCCAATTCCTACGATATTTTATGGCCGCTATTACATTCTTAACGTAACATATTATATACTAAATGGAGGGACTGAAATCTTACGAATTTCCCTGAGGACAGGTTGATCTATGACTCTAACTCCATCTGCCACTAGAATGAGCACTAATGCAAACCTCACTACCAAGGGGGGTTAAAAAGATACTGATAATGTTGATGCTGCTGAATGTAGTGCACTATATAGGGACTAGGCTGCCTTTTTAGACGCAGTCATGGTGTCTTGGTGATATTGATTGGCTCACTCTGTTACTCACAGCAGCTGAGAAGCTGTCGGATGCAGCTCCTAAACCCAGGAAAGCACCAGCACCCAAAACACCACCAAAACAGAAGCTTGACACGTCTGTCTGGGACTCTGACTCCGATACCGGCTCCAAGAAGCCTTCAACAGCACTTAAAGGTACAGGCTTACCTCACAATGACCAGTGGAGTATCAGTCACCATACAATTCTCCATGAATATAAAAACAGTGTAAACTGACTATAACATGGGTCTCCAACTCCCATCCTGGAGAGCTTCTGGCTGTGCAGGTTTATAATCCAGCTCTTCAGTAGCACGCCTGTTTTAAAATATTCACCTATTCCCCTTTAGTCTGAATCAGATGTGTTACTGCAGGGATTGAATGAAAGCCTGCACACCCAGTAGCTCTTCAGGACCGAAATGTTGAAAAACCCTGGACATATAATCTGTTCTGATTGTAACCTGGGTGTTTCTCCTGACCTGTGCAGGTAAAAGCGGAGGGAGGAAGAGGAAGCAGTCTGGATCTGAAGAGGATGATTTCAGTCCCAAGAAGACACCTGGGAAATCACCCAAAACCCCTGCCAGCAGGGTAAGAGAGAGAGTGTGTGTCATTGAATCATGTAGGATATAGGAAGATACTGAAAAATCTAAGACTGTAATAACCATACAACAAGATACTTAAGTGTCATCTCTTGTCTTCCCCCTGTGTAGAAGCCATCAAAGAAAGCAGCTGTGACCCCGCCCCCCATGTCAGATCATGATGATGATGTGGACTCCAACCGTTTCAGCCAATCCAGCGTGGCGTCCCGAGAACGACCGGGCAGAGGCAGGGCCAAGAAGGAAGTGAAGTACTTTGCTGAGTCAGGGTCAGACGATGATCAGTACGACATGTTCGACTAGATCATGGAATCCTTCCCACACACAGGCTCTGTTCCAGTGCTATTTAAATGCTTCCTCCCTCCCTTGAAGTAATGACAGATCTTCATTGGTTGGACTGGGGAAAGTAATAGGTTGGTACCCTTGCTGTCACCTATCCAATCACTTATGCTCTGTGACCACCTCTAGGAAATCAGGAAGGATGGATTTTTAAACAATTTGAACAGAGCTATTTACACACCGCTTGAGTAATTTTAACGTGCATCCTTCCTTCTTCACTTCCTAGAAGAAATCATCTGAGAGGTGGGGGATAGGTGGAAGCAGTGGTGGTGTACCTATCCAGTCATGTCCAATCAGTGATTATTTCAATGTAGAAAGGAAGGATTTCGTTTTGAAGTATTCAACCAGGACCAGACACACGCTCGTGGAAATACCCGTGCTGCAGACTTTTGTACATCCCCCCCCCCTCTCTTTTATTTTATTTTAATGGTGACGTTTAATGCTTTCTACTGTGTAGGTGTTTTACACTTTTTATTATACATACAATACAATTTTGTTTTTTATTATTACCATGGAAATGTTCTGTATTTGTCCTAAGCAGCTTTTAGAAGTTAGGAACGCGGTGCTTCAGCACATTTTAACTGTTAAAAAGTCAAAGAGACAATGTACCTTTTTGAACAAGAACTTGGAAGTAAACAATGAAATGTAAATTATTCTCTGGCCGTTGGGTTTTCTGTCCTTTTTTAATGTGATTTTCTTAATTAACTTCACTCTATTTCCTGCAGAGCAGAACCTTAGGAACATGATATATACACACGCACACAGTATTCAAGGCTTCGAGGCTACAGCAAATCAAAAATATTCAGGTTATAATACATCCACGCATTATATATTTTAAAATAAATATATTTGTGTTACTTTGCCAGGACATTTCATGGTAAAGTTAAACAGTATATTAACATAAAAAGCATTGTTAATGTACAGACAATATTGAAAATGGAGAATGAAAACAAGATAGAAGCTCACTGTAAAACTCCTTATAAGGACTTCCTGCCCTCTTCCCACCAGGCCAGCAGGAGGTTCTGGGTAAATGTATTATCACCATGACAACCCCTCCCTGCTGCCCCGCCCACCCTCAAGTCCAGTAAGCCAAAGAAACCTCAACCATAATCTGATCATGTCTCTTCATAATAACTATACAACACTGCATATATGATGACTATGGTATTTTTCTCATACCAATGGCAATCATATACATTATCTGTAAATGTTAAACTTTTGAACATTGACACTTTTTGAACAGGCATAACAACAGAGCTGCTTTCGTTGGTGACATTTTTTGAGGTTCACAATCATGTTCTCTCTGGCTTCTACGGAATAGTTGGATCATGAGCCGCGTTCAGTAGGGCACACAGCATTGTGGTACATTCGGATAGAACTGATTTGTAGAGTATGGAATCATCCTGCTAGCTCTATTCAGTGTATTTCTATCTGCGATGTTTAATAAATTGCCCCCTTCCTGAATGCGATCCACATGTATTGATCTTATTCCGTTATTGACTTAACCAAATTGCTGTCAGTTGATTGGTTGATTGTGACAGCTGCTTGGCATTCCAACTAAAGAGCGGAAAGCATCTCTGTCGTTTGATCAGCGATGACATTGGGGGCAACTAGGGTTTCAAAATTCCGTAAAAAAAAAACAAAGCAAAAAGTGTTCCATGTTGGAATTTCCTTTAGCTTATTACTCCATAATCCGAAAAACCTCCAACCATGATTCCTTAAAAAAAAGGGCATTTTGGGAACCATGCTCAGGTTCTGAGACCACTTGGTCCTAAATGGTGTGGAGGTGAGCAGCTGCTAGCCAAGAGGGGCTGGCTATGAGATGAAGCTCAGAGGTCAGGTAGCTAAGCGCTGCCATTCATTGAAACGCAATGCACACTACACACACACACCATCTAATACATGGAGAAGTCTGCAGTGAGATAGTAGTAGTAAATATTAACAGTTACATCGGTACAACATTCAACAGAAATCAACGTAGTAAATTCAGTATTGTGGAATGGATCGAGTTCCCTGCCGTGTCACCTGGTGCCTGTAGGCAGCGCTGTGGACACTTCAGGGAGTTGGATGTAGACATTCTTCAGCTGTGAAATAACTTTTCCAGCTTCAAAGACACTCAGGGTAAAACTCAAAAAGTCTTTTGTTGATTCCTCACCTCCTCAACAACACACATTGGCGGAGAAGGTCTGAGGTTCTGCACCCTTTCCTTCAATGTGTTTTGAGAAGTTGGATAGGAATGTGGGGAAGACTATTGAGATTCACCCACACTGCTCTTGTGATGAGCCACCAGGATTGTTTCCCCCTACATCCTTCTCTCTCCTACAAAGAGAGGGAAAGAGAGCATTTCCTTTTTTTCATACATACTATGAGATGCAATGAATTTGACGAAACGCTGCTTTAAAGTAAGTATTCCTTTAACACTGCATATCATTCCTATGTAACTCCTTGACAACATATTCACATTCAAACATGGTAAACTGAGACAGTTTTGTTTTCCCCTTAAGATATGATCGTGTGGGACAGATATGGAGGAGATGGTTGTCTGTGAGATGTTTCTGGAGGGTTCTAGCCAGGGTTGGGGTCAATTCCATATCAAGTCAGTCCATTCCTAAACTGGAAGAATTAAATTGGAATTGACCCTAACCTTGATTCTAGCTGACTGACTATAGTGGTCATCTATTCCCTTGTGGTTCAACAATGACTTTTGCCTTCATTCAGAATAAAGAACCTTCTGATCAGTATACCTCTGTGATGAATGACTCAATAATCACCCATAGTTTATGCCAAATTATTATTACCTGTAAGAGTGAGAAAGAATATTGTATATTACCATCACCCTTAACATTGTATTGGCTACATATTCAAGATTTCTAAGTGCTATGAGAAGTATTGCCTTCGTGCTACAGTTGAGTAACGAGTCAACATCTGAGTAAACAATATTATCTATCCTTATCCTTTCAAACACAAGTGATACCAGGCTAGGACAGGTGATAAGGGACTGAAGAGGTCCTAGTTCTTCCTAGCTGTAGTATTAACTTCCTAGCCTGGCTTCCACACTGAATATCACTCTGTTTCACTTCACAACAAAGGAACAAACCGAGCAATATTCAATGTGTATTCCAGGCTATTAACTTTCTAAATAGTGTCCAAATTCTACTCAGTGATTTATGGCTAGATTCAATCCATAGAGCTGAAGATCCATGGTATATTTTACTTGCAACCTTTCGGTTACTAGTCCAATGCTCTAACCACTAGGCTACCCTGCCACCCCATATAACACAATTGAAAGTTAAAGGTAATTTCCAATTGAGCTGACATATGCAGCGTTTAACGTGAATGCAGTCTCCGCAAACGCGGGAACATTGCCTTTAAATTTCAATCCCAGTATACCACAGATCTTCAGCGCTACGGATTGAATCTATCCCTTTTGGCGCTGAAGAAAAGCAGCTTTACTAAGAATATATTCATAAGATCAGGAGGGCTGTTGCAGTGGCCGATGTGGGACAAAACAGAAAACAGTGCTGCATTCAGGAGGTAACGTTACAGATAGAAATGTCTTGTTGTTACAGAACTGACATGATTCCCTATTCTACATGACAGAGAAGCGCATGTCTACATAATATATTTCTATCTGAACACCCCGAATGAACGCTACCCGAGCTTACTGCACGTTTTAGGGGCTAAGGGTCATGTGTAAAGAATCTCATTTGCATCAATGTGGTTTTGCACGAGACCGTCTGAGGAACAAGGCAACAGTCAGTCATTCTGTCTGTAGAACTAGAACTAGGAATGCGTAGTGGGTTCTAGAATCCCTTACATTAGTCTAGTGTACAATCTTCCCGGCCATGTGGTTAGCTCATGAATATGTATTTTAAGGATTGCAATGTCCCCGTGGTTTACTGCCAAAACAAGACACTTCTGTATGTATATAAGGGGTAGGTAGTGATTCTGGGGGTACTCCTATGAAACCCTTGCCCAGCACCCAATGTGCGTTTTGTGTTGCCCAGATGCTTGTAGTTGTCGTTAGCCATAAATGTACACTTACTAGATTGAAACTGCATCAGAGAAACAGTTTAGATTTTACTATAATAACAATGCATTTCTCTGCACAGATGGTGGAGAATGTTCAAGAGAATTGCGAGGGAACTTCAAATATACTGTATAACCAAATTAATTTTAAAACAACGGTTTGATTTCTCAGTGGTCCATGTTTGGGTTAAATAACATCTTTGTCAATGAGTGTTGCTCAACCCTTATCTTTAAGCAGAAAGATTTCACTGGTTAAGACTGCTTGGTTTGTCTCCTGGAATGTCATTTTCTGATAAAATCTCAGAAGCCTTTTAGCCTCAGAAACCCTGTACATTACATTACAAGCTGTTATCTGCGGTAGACAGATCCAATCTAGTAATTGAACATCTAGATTCAATCTAGTCATTGTATATCTATGGCCTCTACAGTCTGGCTTCCCCCCTTGAGGAAACAGCTGAAGAGATGCAGCCGCTGATAAGGGAGAGAAGCCTCTAGCACTGGCTTTATGGTGAATGCAATGTACACTCAACGAGACATCAACATAAAGAGTCATAAAAGACCAAAAAACAAATGTTAAATATAGGAACAAATATAAAGTATTAGTCTTCCAGACTGTCTATATGCAAGAACATTCTATGTAACTCTTTTTGTAAAGGACTTCATATTTTAGCCCCCCTTTAAACCTTGTCATGTATGTACTGTTTCGCCTCAAACTATAATATTTAAGACAATGAAAAAAGCACCACAAAATTCGTCATAGAAACAGAGATTTCTAACCATACAATGGTATGTACAATGTATTCAACAATATGAGAGAGAGAGAGAGGGAGATTAAAACCACGCATTAAACTCGGCAAGCCCGTCATGCAGGGATGAATTTACACAGGAGACCTGAGGTGGATGACCTATGACCTTTGTGTACAGGTAAGTGGGTGTGGCCAGGCGGGGTCAAACCCAACTCGACCAATCACACCAGGGTCCCGAGACACAACCTCAATCAATTTAGAATTATACACAAACCAACAACTGGGCCATTTAGGCCTTAGTGCTGTCGTTTTTTAAGGGGAAATGAAGAGATAAAGAGAGAGAAGGAAAAAACAAACGTAAAGGAAAACATAAGAACAAGCAAAGGTGGTGGTGGTCACCAAGGGACCGAAGGCCTGAGGGGAGGAGGAGAGGGGGTCCACCATGCCTGGCTGTCGACCTATTTTTCGTTTTTTTTTTTTGTGCAAAGGAATGTCAGATAGAGAGTGTCTGTCTGAGAGGCCTTGAGTTCCACGGGGACCTAGGGGTCCTCTTCCTCCTCAGGGGCCACTGTGGGCCCATCGCTGTCTGAGGGGTCAGGGGACACAGGGGAGGATTTACCCCCCTTAGGGGTGCCCTTCTTGGGGCTGCTGCCATCCTCGCCCTGGGAGCTGCTCTGGCCGTCTTGTCCCTCTGAGTTCTCTAGCATCTCCTGGATCAGAGGAGGCATGGAGCCAGGGATCTCCATCTTCAGCGAGATGACCCGCTCCGCACCTGGAGGGAGAGGAAAGGACATATTGCAAAACGATTTTATAGGGCATCTGTGTACAAAGTTTGCCTACTGAAATGCAATTGAATCTATAGTGTGCTCATTTCTACTCAGTTTCATTAGTATATGAGTCTCTGTCTGTACCTTTGGCGCTGATGCTGCGGAGGTCAGTGATCTTCATCAGGGCCTTGGGGAACATGTGTGGCTTGCTGGGCCTCCTCTTCCTCACATAGATCTTCAGAGCTTCCAGTAGAGGCTCCTGGAGCTGGTCAACCTTAGAGGGTTCCTCCAGATCCTGCCGGTCTGAGAGACAGATAGGCTATGTATGACCAAGGAGTTGGAAAGACACAGCAGAGTCATAGAGTAGGGCAACACGTAGCCAGGCCTTTACCAGGCCATAGGCCCCATGAGCTTGGACTTTGATATAGTTTGGCATAAAAGGAGTTGTGCTGTAAATGTCTAGAAACTTGGTTAGAAGTAATCCGACTGGAACGGTTTCCATGGAACATTAAAAGGGCGTCAAAAACGGAGTATGAAAAATAAATCAAATTCCACCAACTTCTTTTTATTTAATATCGCACAGTTCTCTAAAGCCAGTAGTCCTATATGACATTTGTATCATTTTATTTTGACATTATGACTTGTAAAGCTTGCAGTACCACTTCTGTCCATTCGGGGTCAGTGTGTGAGTGCGTTGAAAGCACCAGCTCCTGCTGTAGGACCTGAGGCCTGCCAGTCACAGACTCACATTACTGAGAGACACAGCAGAGTGCTTAGTTCCTCCCCTGGGGATTATACAACAGCATGCAATATATGGCAAGGCTCTGGGGATTCACACCTTGGAATGGAAACCTTCCCCAATACACCAGTTATACACCGCAGGGGAGGAGCGTGTGTCAGAGTGTATTTATAACTGCATTATGCCAGAATGCAGAGATCACTGGGTGTGTGTTTGAATTCATGTCTGCCTGTCCTGTCCCAGCAGAGGGAGAAGTACGGATGTGTTGTGTGCTGAAACAGGCTGAATGGAACAGTCCAACACACGCACGCACGCACACACACGCACACACGCACGCACACACACACGCACGCACACACACGCACGCACGCACGCACGCACACACACACGCACGCACGCACACACGCACGCACACACACTGTCTCATACATTGCCTCACAGAGATGGACCTGTGTAGGACCTGATTACAGACTTTGTGTCTGTCTGTCTGTCAGCCTAAGTCTGTATCAAATGTGTTTGGACTTTGACTGCCTTTCTAATGACTTGTTAAAGTTTTACATCTGTCACCTTAGACTCTGGGCAACTTTGACCAGTTCTTAAATCACCTCTCTGTCTCTGTCACTGACCACTGTATCAGACGTGTTGCAGAAAGTGTAGTGTACCTCCAGAGATGAGGCAGATGGCACTGAGCAGGCCAGTCTCTGTGTCGTCCATCTCCATGGGCAGCAGCTGGTGGGCGAAGGTGAACACCAGGTCGGTGAGCGGGCCAAAGCCTGCGTTGTGCATCTGGGTCCGGTTCAGGGTCAGCCCGTCTGAGAACGTCATGGTGTCCTGGTCCGGAGTGTACCGGGTACAGATACGTAGAATCTATATGACAGGGGAAAGGAGAGGAGGAGAGAAATATACATTATGTATGCACACAGTATGGGAGAGGAAATGATAAGAGAGGAGAGGGACAGTGAGGGAGAGAAGAGGAGAGAGGGACAGTGAGGGAGTGAAGAGGGACAGTGAGGGGAGAAGAGGAGAGAGGGACAGTGAGGGAGAGAAGAGGGACAGTGAGGGAGTGAAGAGGGACAGTGAGGGGAGAAGAGGAGAGAGGGACAGTGAGGGAGAGAAGAGGGACAGTGAGGAGAGAAGATGAGAGAGGGACAGTGAGGGAGAGAAGAGGAGAGAGGGACAGTGAGGGGAGAAGAGGAGAGAGGGACAGTGAGGGGAGAAGAGGAGAGAGGGACAGTGAGGGAGAGAAGAGGGACAGTGAGGGGAGAAGAGGAGAGAGGGACAGTGAGGGAGAGAAGAGGAGAGAGGGACAGTGAGGGAGAGAAGAGGGACAGTGAGGAGAGAAGAGGAGAGAGGGACAGTGAGGGAGAGAAGAGGAGAGAGGGACAGTGAGGGAGAGAAGAGGGACAGTGAGGGAGAGAAGAGGAGAGAGGGACAGTGAGGGAGAGAAGAGGGACAGTGAGGGGAGAAGAGGAGAGGGACAGTGAGGGAGAGAAGAGGGACAGTGAGGGGAGAAGAGGAGAGAGGGACAGTGAGGGAAGGAAGAGGAGAGAGGGACAGTGAGGGAGAGAAGAGGGACAGTGAGGAGAGAAGATGAGAGAGGGACAGTGAGGGAGAGAAGAGGGACAGTGAGGGAGAGAAGAGGAGAGAGGGACAGTGAGGGGAGAAGAGGAGAGAGGGACAGTGAGGGAGAGAAGAGGGACAGTGAGGAGAGAAGAGGAGAGAGGGACAGTGAGGAGAGAAGAGGAGAGAGGGACAGTGAGGGAGAGAAGAGGGACAGTGAGGAGAGAAGAGGAGAGAGGGACAGTGAGGGAGAGAAGAGGAGAGAGGGACAGTGAGGGGAGAAGAGGAGAGAGGGACAGTGAGGGAGAGAAGAGGGACAGTGAGGAGAGAAGAGGAGAGAGGGACAGTGAGGGAGAGAAGAGGAGAGAGGGACAGTAAGGGAGAGAAGAGGAGAGAGGGACAGTGAGGGAGAGAAGAGGAGAGAGGGACAGTGAGGGAGAGAAGAGGGACAGTGAGGAGAGAAGAGGAGAGAGGGACAGTGAGGGAGAGAAGAGGAGAGAGGGACAGTGAGGGGAGAAGAGGAGAGAGGGACAGTGAGGGAGAGAAGAGGGACAGTGAGGAGAGAAGAGGAGAGAGGGACAGTGAGGGAGAGAAGAGGAGAGAGGGACAGTGAGGGGAGAAGAGGAGAGAGGGACAGTGAGGGAGAGAAGAGGGACAGTGAGGAGAGAAGAGGAGAGAGGGACAGTGAGGGAGAGAAGAGGAGAGAGGGACAGTGAGGGAGAGAAGAGGAGAGAGGGACAGTGAGGGAGAGAAGAGGGACAGTGAGGGGAGAAGAGGAGAGAGGGACAGTGAGGGAGAGAAGAGGGACAGTGAGGGAGAGAAGAGGAGAGAGGGACAGTGAGGGAGAGAAGAGGAGAGAGGGACAGTGAGGGAGAAAAGAGGGACAGTGAGGGGAGAAGAGGAGAGAGGGACAGTGAGGGAGAGAAGAGGGACAGTGAGGAGAGAAGAGGAGAGAGGGACAGTGAGGGAAAGAGTAGACAAACTCAAAGTGAAGCCCACTGAGAGAAGCTAGGGACAAGGCCATGCACTAGTTATACTATATACCTGTAGCTAGGACTGACATGTTTCACAGCCAACAACGACTAGAGAGAGAAACCACCTCTATGATTATGACCTTGAGGAGGAACCTCACAGTGTTTCTGTATGCCTGCTGCTGGTTTCTACTATACAGTGTGTGTGTGTGTGTGTGTGTGTGTGTGTGTGTGTGTGTGTGTGTGTGTGTGTGTGTGTGTGTGTGTGTGTGTGTGTGTGTGTGTGTGTGTGTGTGTGTGTGTGTGTGTGTGTGTGTGTGTGTCTGGCCAGCCGGTGTGTGAATCTCTGCCAGCCTCCATGTTTTATTCTGTTTCATGTTGTGGACGCTCCTGCCACTCACTGTCAACGTGCACTCACACGTACAGACACACACTAGCTGTCAGTGCCAGCCCACTCAACTGGCTTCAAAGACTGAGACTGTCTGTCTCTTCATTACACACACACACACACACACACACACACACACACACACACACACACACACACACACACACACACACACACACACACACACACACACACACACACACACACACACACACACACACACACACACACACACACACACACACACACACACACACACACACACACACACACACACACACACCGTTTGTTCCTTCTTCATACACTCGTTCATCCAGGTGTGTGTGTGTGTATCTGTGAGAGCAGGACTTGAACTTCTCACCTCTTCAACCCCAGTGACTTGTCCCATTTGACAAATACCACTTAGTCATAACAAACAAATCCATCTAGCATTACTGCACATCCCCCATCTAATCAGTGCTAAGAGCACAGGGATAGTAGCACGTCCTGTTATCTCGCTCACACAGCCGGACAGTGTGGCAGCAGCTCTCATCACACCAGATGATAGTGTGATACAGCCACTACTAATGATAGTGTGATACAGCCACTACTAATGATAGTGTGATACAGCCACTACTAATGTAGACCACCAGAAACCCCAATAACACTACTGATATGTAGGATAACATCTATCCATTCAGAATACACTGCAGTCTCTGGACAGAACAACATATCTACAGACATCACATTATGATAACATTCATCATGACATTTACTTGACTAAATCTATGAAAAATGTAACACTACTTTATTAAATACCCCCCCATGATACATGATTCCGCACTAACCCTGGGCACTGAATAGTGAGACTATTGTAGCTGCTGTGCTGTGAGCTACCAGTATAGAGAGAGAAGGGCCTTTTCAGGTCAGGCTGACCCCTGATCTGAGGGTGAGAGGAGACAGAGAGGTAAGGAGCTGACTGAGGATAGCCCTGTGGAGACAGAGAGGTAAGGAGCTGACTGAGGATAGCCCCGTGGAGACAGAGAGAGAGGTAAGGAGCTGACTGAGGATAGCCCCGTGGAGACAGAGAGGTAAGGAGCTGACTGAGGATAACCCCGTGGAGACAGAGAGAGAGGTAAGGAGCTGACTGAGGATAACCCCGTGGAGACAGAGAGGTAAGGAGCTGACTGAGGATAACCCCGTGGAGACAGAGAGGTAAGGAGCTGACTGAGGATAACCCCGTGGAGACAGAGAGAGAGGTAAGGAGCTGACTGAGGATAGCCCCGTGGAGACAGAGAGGTAAGGAGCTGACTGAGGATAACCCTGTGGAGACAGAGAGGTAAGGAGCTGACTGAGGATAGCCCCGTGGAGACAGAGAGAGAGGTAAGGAGCTGACTGAGGATAACCCCGTGGAGACAGAGAGAGAGGTAAGGAGCTGACTGAGGATAGCCCCGTGGAGACAGAGAGAGAGGTTAGGAGCTGACTGAGGATAACCCCGTGGAGACAGAGAGAGAGGTAAGGAGCTGACTGAGGATAACCCCGTGGAGACAGAGAGAGAGGTAAGGAGCTGACTGAGGATAACCCCGTGGAGACAGAGAGAGAGGTAAGGAGCTGACTGAGGATAGCCCCGTGGAGACAGAGAGAGAGGTAAGGAGCTGACTGAGGATAGCCCCGTGGAGACAGAGAGAGAGGTAAGGAGCTGACTGAGGATAGCCCCGTGGAGACAGAGAGAGAGGTAAGGAGCTGACTGAGGATAGCCCCGTGGAGACAGAGAGAGAGGTAAGGAGCTGACTGAGGATAGCCCCGTGGAGACAGAGAGAGAGGTAAGGAGCTGACTGAGGATAGCCCCGTGGAGACAGAGAGAGAGGTAAGGAGCTGACTGAGGATAACCCCGTGGAGACAGAGAGAGAGGTAAGGAGCTGACTGAGGATAACCCCGTGGAGACAGAGAGGTAAGGAGCTGACTGAGGATAACCCCGTGGAGACAGAGAGAGAGGTAAGGAGCTGACTGAGGATAACCCCGTGGAGACAGAGAGGTAAGGAGCTGACTGAGGATAACCCCGTGGAGACAGAGAGGTAAGGAGCTGACTGAGGATAACCCCAACCCCGTGGAGACAGAGAGAGAGGTAAGGAGCTGACTGAGGATAGCCCCGTGGAGACAGAGAGGTAAGGAGCTGACTGAGGATAACCCTGTGGAGACAGAGAGGTAAGGAGCTGACTGAGGATAGCCCCGTGGAGACAGAGAGAGAGGTAAGGAGCTGACTGAGGATAACCCCGTGGAGACAGAGAGAGAGGTAAGGAGCTGACTGAGGATAGCCCCGTGGAGACAGAGAGAGAGGTTAGGAGCTGACTGAGGATAACCCCGTGGAGACAGAGAGAGAGGTAAGGAGCTGACTGAGGATAACCCCGTGGAGACAGAGAGAGAGGTAAGGAGCTGACTGAGGATAACCCCGTGGAGACAGAGAGAGAGGTAAGGAGCTGACTGAGGATAGCCCCGTGGAGACAGAGAGAGAGGTAAGGAGCTGACTGAGGATAGCCCCGTGGAGACAGAGAGGTAAGGAGCTGACTGAGGATAGCCCCGTGGAGACAGAGAGAGAGGTAAGGAGCTGACTGAGGATAGCCCCGTGGAGACAGAGAGAGAGGTAAGGAGCTGACTGAGGATAACCCCGTGGAGACAGAGAGAGAGGTAAGGAGCTGACTGAGGATAACCCCGTGGAGACAGAGAGAGAGGTAAGGAGCTGACTGAGGATAGCCCCGTGGAGACAGAGAGAGAGGTAAGGAGCTGACTGAGGATAGCCCCGTGGAGACAGAGAGGTAAGGAGCTGACTGAGGATAGCCCCGTGGAGACAGAGAGAGAGGTAAGGAGCTGACTGAGGATAGCCCCGTGGAGACAGAGAGAGAGGTAAGGAGCTGACTGAGGATAACCCCGTGGAGACAGAGAGAGAGGTAAGGAGCTGACTGAGGATAACCCCGTGGAGACAGAGAGGTAAGGAGCTGACTGAGGATAACCCCGTGGAGACAGAGAGGTAAGGAGCTGACTGAGGATAACCCCGTGGAGACAGAGAGAGAGGTAAGGAGCTGACTGAGGATAGCCCCGTGGAGACAGAGAGAGAGGTAAGGAGCTGACTGAGGATAACCCCGTGGAGACAGAGAGAGAGGTAAGGAGCTGACTGAGGATAACCCCGTGGAGACAGAGAGAGAGGTAAGGAGCTGACTGAGGATAGCCCCGTGGAGACAGAGAGAGAGGTAAGGAGCTGACTGAGGATAACCCCGTGGAGACAGAGAGAGAGGTAAGGAGCTGACTGAGGATAACCCCGTGGAGACAGAGAGGTAAGGAGCTGACTGAGGATAACCCCGTGGAGACAGAGAGGTAAGGAGCTGACTGAGGATAACCCCATGGAGACAGAGAGGTAAGGAGCTGACTGAGGATAACCCTGTGGAGACAGAGAGAGAGGTAAGGAGCTGACTGAGGATAACCCCGTGGAGACAGAGAGAGAGGTAAGGAGCTGACTGAGGATAACCCGTGGAGACAGAGAGAGAGGTAAGGAGCTGACTGAGGATAACCCCGTGGAGACAGAGAGAGAGGTAAGGAGCTGACTGAGGATAACCCCGTGGAGACAGAGAGAGAGGTAAGGAGCTGACTGAGGATAACACCGTGGAGACAGAGAGAGAGGTAAGGAGCTGACTGAGGATAACCCCGTGGAGACAGACAGAGAGGTAAGGAGCTGACTGAGGATAACCCCATGGAGACAGAGAGAGAGGTAAGGAGCTGACTGAGGATAACCCTGTGGAGACAGAGAGAGAGGTAAGGAGCTGACTGAGGATAGCCCCGTGGAGACAGAGAGAGAGGTAAGGAGCTGACTGAGGATAACCCCGTGGAGACAGAGAGAGAGACACATGAGTCTGGAGCTTGACACAATCCACCCCTCTCTCCTCTCTTTCTTTCTTTCTCCCCCTCCCTTCCCTTTCTCTCTCTCCCGCCTCTTCATTCTCTTCTCTCTCTCTCATTATTGAGGCTATATTATCACAGCACGCGCCTGCACTACTCCTAAATAAACAAATATATAAACAAACAGCACTCAGCCAGGGGCGATCTTCTAACAATGTGATCCCCCGTATTTCAGACCCCTGCTCCAGAAAAACATACAGCAACCCAGACAAATATGAACAAAAACAACTTCACTGCAGAAAGACACAAGCATTTCAATCCTTTATTAGATTTGGAGCCGAGTTACATCTGAAACACTAACCTAATGTCCTCTGATTAAGGATGGCTCCTCCACATACTGATCGACTGTCAGGATCAATTAACCTTCTCTTCAATTGGCTGGCTGTGCAAACCAACCAATAAGGTCTAAGGACCGGTCTCTAGGGAGGAAGTTCAGAGGTTTCAGCGTATTGACTAGCGTATTGACTAGCGTATTGACTAGCGTGTTGCCTAGCGTGTTGCCTAGCGTATTGACTAGCTGTTGCCTAGTGTATTGACTAGCGTATCGACTAATGTATTGACTAGCGTATTGACTAGCTGTTGCCTAGTGTATTGACTAGCGTATCGACTAATGTATTGACTAGCGTATTGACTAGCGTCTTGACTAGCGTCTTGACTAGCGTATTGACTAGCGTATTGAATAGCGTAAAGACTAGCGTATTGCCTAGCTACCTCAGTGGAGAGAGCAAACCCAGTTCTCAGAGATCTTTACACACTAAACAGTACAGATGGAATTAGGCCAAACCGTTTGTCATTAAATAGAAACCTATTCATGTGGTAAAGGTACGCTATGTGTTTCTGCATGGATTCACAATGCTAATCTGTGTCATTCGTCAGGCTAGCACAATTCCTGCTGTGATTCACAATGCTAATCTGTGTCATTCGTTAGCTAGCACAATTCCCGCTGTGATTCACAATGCTAATTTGTGTCATTCATCAGGCTAGCACAATTCCCACTGTGATTCACAATGCTAATCTGTGTCATTCGTCAGGCTAGCACAATTCCTGCTGTGATTCACAATGCTAATCGGTGTCATTTGTTAGCTAGCACAATTCCCGCTGTGATTCACAATGCTAATCTGTGTCATTCATCAGGCTAGCACAATTACTGCTGTGATTCACAATGCTAATCTGTGTCATTTGTCAGGCTAGCACAATTACTGCTGTGATTGACAGTGCTAATCTGTGTCATTCGTCAGGCTAGCACAATTCCTGCTGTGATTCACAATGCTAATCTGTGTCATTCGTCAGGCTAGCACAATTACTGCTGTGATTCACAGTGCTAATCTGTGTCATTCGTCAGGCTAGCACAATTACTGCTGTGATTCACAGTGCTAATCTGTGTCATTCGTCAGGCGAGCACAATTACTGCTGTGATTCACAGTACTAATCTGTGTCATTCGTCAGGCGAGCACAATTACTGCTGTGATTACATTTGCAAAAATGAACACTGAGTAGTAGGGCTGTGTCTCAACTCTTCCTGTGCCACAGATTGGTAAACTACTACATTATCCCTCCTTGGATGTCCATTTACATTATAACTATCCTGTAGAAGTGACTTAATCAGTGTCAGTTAACCATTAGGGCCCAGAGGTTGAGGAACACTGATATGAAGGAATAAAACTAGTCTTACTACATAGGAATGAATGCACTAACTATGTACATAAGAGATGTACTACTTTTCAAACTACTGATACGGACCACTATGTCAAGGAAGGCAGCTTTGATCTGTGTGATCTGTGTGTGTGTGATCTGTGTGTGTGTGAGAGATCTGTGTGCCTGTGTGCGTGTGCGACAGTCAGTCCTTACCAGTATGTCGAGGCAGGCAGCTTTAAGCAGCGTGATCTGGTCAGCTATGGTGAGTCCTGTAAAACCAGGTACTCGTTTGGCAAACTCCACGATCTTTATAATGCACTTAGTAGCCAGCTCACTGAACTTATCCCACAGCCCCAGGTCCAGCCTCACGCGTTGTTCCGCACTCGACTTCTGGAGGGGAGAAAGAGAACACAGACTCATGCATTAGCAAGCATGCCAACACACGGAGATACTCAAACACACACACACACACACACACACACACACACACACACACACACACACACACACACACACACACACACACACACACACACACAGAGAAATAAAGACAAACAGAGAGTAAGGCGAGAGGCTGAGAGGCACCGTCATCATGAGACACAGATCCAGTCTTCCCCCACACACTTTCTATCTCACTGTATATAAATAATAGACACTCCACCATGACACTATATATCTATAGCCGAGGTTGTTGTTGATGTCGTAAATAAAGCTGAGCTGAGGGCGCAGTAATGAGTGAGAGGGAGCATGAGGAGAGGCGAGAGAGTGGGAGAGAGAGAGAGAGAGAGCGAGAGGGAGAGAGAGTGGGGGAAGAGAGAGTGGGGGGAAGAGAGAGAGAGAGAGAGAGAGAGAGAGAGAGAGGGAGGGAGAAAGTGGGGGAAGAGAGAGTGGGGGGAAGAGAGAGAGAGCAGTAGAGAGAGAGTGGGGGAGAGAGAGCAAGGGAGAGAGAGAGGGAGAGAGAGGGAGAGAGAGGGAGGGAGAAACTGGGGGAAGAGAGAGTGGGGGGAAGAGAGAGAGAGCAGTAGAGAAAGAGTGGGGGGAGAGAGAGCAAGGGAGAGAGAGAGGGAGAGAGAGGGAGAGAGAGAGAAAGTCAGAGGGAGAGAGAGGTAGTGAGAGAGTGGGGGGGAGAGAGAGAGCGAGAGTGGGAGGAGGACAGGAATCAGCCATACAGCTGTGACAGGTAGCAGGGAATACTTTGAAGTGAGAGGAATAGAGGTGAAGTATCTATATGTACCAGGCCCTACACTAACACACTGAGAGGAGAGGTGAGGAGAGAGAGAGGAGGAAGGAGAAAGTAGAGACATGGAGAGGAAAAGGAAATAAAAAGGGATAAAGAGAAGAGAGAGACAATACACACTACTGTACTGTGTGTCACTGAAAATACATACTACTGTACTGTGTGTCACTGAAAATACATACTACTGTACTGTGTGTCACTGAAAATACATACTACTGTACTGTGTGTCACTGAAAATACATACTACTGTACTGTGTGTCACTGATAATACATTCTACTGTACTGTGTGTCACTGAAAATACATACTACTGTACTGTGTGTCACTGAAAATACATACTACTGTACTGTGTGTCACTGAAAATACATACTACTGTACTGTGTGTCACTGAAAATACATACTACTGTACTGTGTGTCACTGATAATACATACTACTGTACTGTGTGTCACTGATAATACATACTACTGTACTGTGTGTCACTGATAATACATTCTACTGTACTGTGTGTCACTGAAAATACATACTACTGTACTGTGTGTCACTGATAATACATACTACTGTACTGTGTGTCACTGAAAATACATACTACTGTACTGTGTGTCACTGAAAATACATACTACTGTACTGTGTGTCACTGATAATACATACTACTGTACTGTGTGTCACTGATAATACATTCTACTGTACTGTGTGTCACTGAAAATACATACTACTGTACTGTGTGTCACTGAAAATACATACTACTGTACTGTGTGTCACTGATAATACATACTACTGTACTGTGTGTCACTGATAATACATTCTACTGTACTGTGTCACTGAAAATACATACTATTGTACTGTGTGTCACTGAAAATACATACTACTGTACTGTGTGTCACTGAAAATACATACTACTGTACTGTGTGTCACTGAAAATACATACTACTGTACTGTGTGTCACTGATAATACATACTACTGTACTGTGTGTCACTGATAATACATTCTACTGTACTGTGTGTCACTGAAAATACATACTACTGTACTGTGTGTCACTGATAATACATACTACTGTACTGTGTGTCACTGACAATACATACTACAGTATGTACTGTGTGTCACTGAAAAAACATACTACTGTAATGTGTGTCACTGACAATACATTCTACTGTACTGTGTGTCACTGACAATACATACTACTGTACTGTGTGTCACTGACAATACATACTACAGTGTGTACTGTGTGTCACTGACAACACATACTACTGTACTGTGTGTCACTGACAACACATACCACTGTACTGTGTATCACTAACAATACATACTACAGTACTGTGTGTCACTGACAATACATACTACTGCACTGTGTGTCACTGACAACACATACTATTGTACTGTGTGTCACTGACAACACATACCACTGTACTGTGTGACCCTGACAATACATACTACTGTACTGTGTGTCACTGATAATACATACTACTGTATGTACTGTGTGTCACTGATAATACATACTACTGTACTGTGTGTCACTGACAACACATACTACTGGACTGTGTGTCACTGACAATACATACTACTGTACTGTGTGTCACTGATAATACATACTACTGTACTGTGTGTCACTGATAATACATACTACTGTACTGTGTGTCACTGACAACAGATACTACTGGACTGTGTGTCACTGACAACACTGTACTGTGTGTTGCTTCTGACGGGTGGATGGTGGGAGGACAGAGGAGAGGAGTTGGAGATGGAGGGATGGACGGATCGGGGATGAAGACGGAGTCTCTGATATTAAAGCCACTCATCTTGTTCCTCCCATGGGCGAAGAAGGGAGGAGGGGAGAGGGCGGAAGAGGTAGATTCACAGTTTGATTCCCTCTCCTTCCCCATCCCCCTCTCACACTGCAATCTCAGTCAATTACCTCAGTTCTATAATTCAATAGAGCTGAAC
Source organism: Salmo trutta (assembly GCF_901001165.1). NCBI lineage: Eukaryota > Metazoa > Chordata > Actinopteri > Salmoniformes > Salmonidae > Salmo > Salmo trutta. The sequence goes on along the minus strand of NC_042990.1, from coordinate 21,285,253 downwards.
AAGGAAGTGGCCTGGGAGTTCTAATTTCCTTTAAAGGCATTTATCCAAACAAATTAGACAAGTTGCGACGTTAGAAAATAAGCTGCCAATGTAGAAACCAACGCTCCGTATTCCTCACCGGCCGGGGTGTGTGTATGTGTAGGCATAACAAAAGAATAAAAGACTCTTGGCAGTATTATTATCCAGTACCTGTGAAGGATAATGACAGTAGAGTATAGCAGTAATAATGTAGCTCATAGTCAATGGCTGACTGGACTATATAACACACACACACACACACACACACACACACACACACACACACACACACACACACACACACACACACACACACACACACACACACACAGACACACACACACACACACACACACACACACACACACACACACACACACACACACACACACACACACACACTTCTCCTCCTTGAAGCTGAGGGCCACATATCCCTAATGTTTTATTTTGTCTTTTAAAGTGCCAGGGCCATTTTTCATCACCATCACTGTCAATGAAGCCTTATTCATTGTCACGCCTTAAGCCCTCTCACTCACCCTCTCTCTCTCCACTATCTCCCCTCACCCAGCAGTGAACTCCTAAATCACCCAGGACTAGGATTGGAATATTTCACCACATAATTGGAGCTTTAACCTAATCTAGGGAGCTGAGAGAGAGAAAGCGAGAGGGGGAGAGAGAGAGGGCTGAGGAGGAGCAACGTTCAAAAGGCGCGTCAGGAACCAATTGCTTGTAATAATGAGGAAGTTCTCAGTCTGAGAGCCAACATAATTACTAGTGATCCAGATTAAGGCTTTATCTAAGTACAGGCCTACTGCTACTGCCGTGACAGAACTGACAGCAGCACAGCAGTACGCATCTGGCCTACATGACTGACTAACTCTTCTTTTATTTAAAGCCACAGTGTTCTGTCATTTTGAATAATGATTTATAAATATTACATTACTGACTGACTGTGGGAACTGGTTATTATTTACAAATATATACAGTTGAAGTCGGAAGTTTACATACACTTAGGTTGGAGTCATTAAAACCCGTTTTTCAACCACTCCACAAATTTCTTGTTAACAAACTATAGTTTTGGCAAGTCAGTCAGGACATCTACTTTGTGCATGACACAAGTAATTTTTCCAACAATTGTTTACAGACAGATTACTTCACTTATAATTCATTGTATCACAATTCCAGTGAGTCAGAAGTTTACATACACTAAGTTGACTGTGCCTTTAAACAGCTTGGAAAATTCCAGAAAATGACATCATGGCTTAAGAAGCTTCTGATAGGCTAATTGACATCATTTGACTCAATTGGAGGTGTACCTGTGGATGTATTTCAAGGCCTACCTTCAAACTCAGTGCCTCTTTGCTTGACATCATGGGAAAATAAAAAGAAATCATCCAAGACCTCAGAAAAAAATTGTAGACCTCCACAAGTCTGGTTCGTCCTTGGGAGCAATTTCCAAATGCCTGAAGGTACCACGTTCATCTGTACAAACAATAGTACGCAAGTATAAACACCATGGGACCATGCAGCCTTCATACCGCTCAGGAAGGAGACACGTTCTCTCTCCTAAAGATGAACGGACTTTGGTACGAAAAGTGCAAATCAATCCCAGAACAACAGCAACGGACCTTGCAAAGATGCTGGAGGAAACAGGTACAAAAGTATCTATATCTACAGTAAAACGAGTCCTATATCGACATAACCTGAAAGGCCGCTCAGCAAGGCAGAAGCCACTGCTCCAAAACGGCCATAAAAAAGCCTGACTACGGTTTGCAACTGCACATGGGGACAAAGATCGTACTTTTTGGAGAAATGTCCTCTGATCTGATGAAACAAAAATAGAACTGTTTGGCCATAATGACCATTGTTATGTTTGGAGGAAAAAGGGGGGCGCTTGCAAGCCGAAGAACACCATCCCAACCGTGAAGCACGGGGGTGGCAGCATCATGTTGTGGGGGTGCTTTGTTGCAGGAGGGACTGGTGCACTTCACAAAATAGATGGCGACATGAGGAAGGAAAATTATGTGGATATATTGAAGCAACATCTCAAGACATCAGTCAGGAAGCTTGGTCGCAAATGGGTCTTCCAAATGGACAATGACCCCAAGCATACTTCCAAAGTTGTGGCAAAATGGCTTAAGGACAACAAAGTCAAGGTATTGACTTTTGTGGGCAGAACTAAAAAAGTATGTTTTTCAGATTTGTGGGCAGAACTGAAAAAGCGTGTACGAGCAAGGAGGCCTACAAACCTGACTCAGTTACACCAGCTCTGTCAGGAGGAATGAGCCAAAATTCACCCAACTTATTGTGGGAAGCTTGTGGAAGGCTACCCAAAACGTTTGACCAAAGTTAAACAATTTAAAGGCAATGCTACCAAATACTAATTGAGTGTATGTAAACTTCTGACCCACTGGGAATGTGATGAAATAAATAATTCTCTCTACTATTATTCTGACATTTCACATTCTTAAAATAAAGTGAGGATCCTAACTGACATAAAACAGGGAATTTTTACTTGGATTAAATGTCAGGAATTTTGAAAAACTGCAAATGTATTTGGCCAAGGTGTATGTAAACTTCCGACTTCAACTGTATATTTAAGGAAAGGGGCATTTCTATTTGAATTTGAAAGTGAATTGTACTACTACTTGGTAGTGGGACATTGTGGGACATTCCTAAACTTGTGTTTTGTACAGAAAAAGGACAAATAATCTTCAAGGTAATGTAGCGCAAACCGTGAACTGATGGTAACTGTTCCCTCAGAGCTGTTGCTAACCAGGGAAAGCCTTTACAAATACTTACAATGTTGAAGGCTTAAATCACTACTGATTAGCTTTAGTTATAATCTCAATGTCACACATCCACCATGGGAAAAAATGGTAATGATTGTTACCGTTGTTATATATTTAGTTTTTTAAGAGAGGGTGTGCCAGTGCCGTGGTGTCTTCCACTTTGTTTGTTTATTAAACTGTATGAACATAGCCAGAATGATTGATAGGTGACATGAAACTCCCCCAAGCCTCCAGATAAGTTTGAGGTGTGTGTAAGTTCCTACTTGTCTACCACAAATATTCCCTTGCTCTGCTCCACAACCCTCCCAACAGTACGTCGTTCGCAAAGCTCCGGTGTCAATCACCCACTACCTCACGCCGAGCTCGATCTATATGTAAGTCAGTCTATCAGTCTAAAAACAAACAGTGTTAGACACTGTCAAACTGCCTGTACAACGTTGCTATGCCTAGCTGTCAATCAAACAAATCCCTATATCAACCTGCTATAAAACTATCAATCACTCAAGAACAATTTCACTATCCCACATTTACAATCTCACATTTACCTGTCAAAATGTCCCAAAACTAGCTAAGCTCTATCAATCTGGCATGGCAGTCTATCTACATACCATAGCTCAGTACATATCTGATTCTGCTATTTGTCTCAGGAGGTTTTGCTGCTCCGGGTTTCTGTGAACCTTGACCCCTGCTCGGAGGGATGCTTGGGAGCAGAGAGCTGCCTCCACATCCAGGCTCAGAGACCTGTCTCATCTCTCTTTCTCTCTGTGTCTCTGTCTCTCTCTTTGGGTTTTGAGTTTACAAGGCATTTCACTTTACTTTGTGCATATGACATTACAACATGAAACTTGAAATTCTGTCTCTCTTTCTCTCTCTCTCTCTCTCTCTCTTTTGTTGTGGTATGCACAATGCTTTTTTAGACTTCTAGAGACTGAACGTTGAGTCCCATCTTCGGCCTTTCTGTTTTTCAACTTTATGGATCAAGATTATATCCTAACAAAAAAATGTATTATCTTTGGCAATGCCCAAATACCCTATACTCTATCCCTGTACAAGCCAGCTAGAGGCCATAGCTAGCTCAATACCAAACGCTCAAGGTCAGACTTTAGAAGACCGTGAAACCTGAACAGCAACATGACGAATTGATCTTAAGTGGTTGAATTTCTGTCCATGTCAGAGTTTACCCGTCAGGGCAGGGCCTCTCTCGCTCTCTGGAGGGAAGGCTCTCAGTGTATAGAACCAAACCAACAGATCCTCCGATGTCTGTCTGTCTGTTAACATGAGGGTGGGGGAAGGAGTCGACGGGGAGGAAGGGTGGGAGAGGAAGGGATGGAGGCAGTGGGGAGTGTAAGTGGTGAAAAGAAAGGAGGGAGAGAGAGAAAGAAAGAGGAAAGGCTCCAGCCTCCAAATCAACCTTGACACCTGATAGATGACTGGTGTAAATAAAGCCCTCAAACAGACTGACAGTCATTTACAATACTAAGCTACGCCCTGTCGCATTGTGTATCTGTGTGTGTGTGTGTGTGCCCGCCACTCCTCCTCCCGACCCTTTGATATACGCCACATTTATTCCACTTTTCACAAGTGTCAGGAAAGAAGGCAAGGAAACGGAAGAGAAGACGCACTCGGTCGTCCCCAAAGTCTCCACGTCTTCGTCTCTCACCCAGATTGATGTTTCCGTCCGTCGCTGCCTCTGCCTTCTCTCCGCACTCACGCACGCACACGTGCATGCCCGCACACACACACACACACACACACACACACACACACACACACACACACACACACACACACACACACACACACACACACACACACACACACACGTAATGGCGCCCAAGCTCTGAAACATTTCTCTGATGTGCTTTTGATGTTTTCAGCAGCAGCAAAGCAAAGTCATCTGTTGCTGACATCTATTTTCTACTCCTCCCACCATTAGGTTTATTGCTGCTACACATGAAACACACTGGCGTAAACAAAATGTATCGTTACGGGCAGAGATAAAGCTATGGATGTTCCTAACCAACAGGGTCTGGTACCAACATTATGGATGTTCCTAACCAACAGGGTCTGGTACCAACATTATGGATGTTCCTAACCAACAGGGTCTGGTAACAACATTATGGATGTTCCTAACCAACAGGGTCTGGTACCAACATTATGGATGTTCCTAACCAACAGGGTCTGGTACCAACATTATGGATGTTCCTAACCAACAGGGTCTGGTACCAACATTATGGATGTTCCTAACCAACAGGGTCTGGTACCAACATTATGGATGTTCCTAACCAACAGGGTCTGGTACCAACATTATGGATGTTCCTAACCAACAGGGTCTGGTACCAACATTATGGATGTTCCTAACCAACAGGGCCTGGTACTAACATTATGGATGTTCCTAACCAACAGGGTCTGGTACCAACATTATGGATGTTCCTAACCAACAGGGTCTGGTACCAACATTATGGATGTTCCTAACCAACAGGGTCTGGTACCAACATTATGGATGTTCCTAACCAACAGGGTCTGGTACCAACATTATGCATGTTCCTAACCAACAGGGTCTGGTACCAACATTATGGATGTTCCTAACCAACAGGGTCTGGTAACAACATTATGGATGTTCCTAACCAACAGGGTCTGGTACCAACATTATGGATGTTCCTAACCAACAGGGTCTGGTACCAACATTATGCATGTTCCTAACCAACAGGGTCTGGTACCAACATTATGGATGTTCCTAACCAACAGGGTCTGGTAACAACATTATGGATGTTCCTAACCAACAGGGTCTGGTACCAACATTATGGATGTTCCTAACCAACAGGGTCTGGTACCAACATTATGGATGTTCCTAACCAACAGGGTCTGGTACCAACATTATGGATGTTCCTAACCAACAGGGTCTGGTACCAACATTATGGATGTTCCTAACCAACAGTGTCTGGTACCAACATTATGGATGTTCCTAACAACAGGGTCTGGTACCAACAGTATGGATGTTCCTAACCAACAGGGTCTGGTACCAACATTATGGATGTTCCTAACCAACAGGGTCTGGTACCAACATTATGGATGTTCCTAACCAACAGGGCCTGGTACTAACATTATGGATGTTCCTAACCAACAGGGTCTGGTACCAACATTATGGATGTTCCTAACCAACAGGGTCTGGTACCAACATTATGGATGTTCCTAACCAACAGGGTCTGGTACCAACATTATGGATGTTCCTAACCAACAGGGTCTGGTACCAACATTATGGATGTTCCTAACCAACAGGGTCTGGTACCAACATTATGGATGTTCCTAACCAACAGGGTCTGGTACCAACATTATGGATGTTCCTAACCAACAGGGTCTGGTACCAACATTATGGAGTTCTATTCAATCCATATCGCAGAAGGTCAGCATTACAGTGTGATTTAAAGGCGTTAGCAGAGACTGCATTCACGGTAAACGCTGCATATGTCAGCTCAATGGGAAAGGACCTTTACATTTCTATCAGAGTCTGTAATGCTTCAGAGATACGGATTGAATAGAGGCCCTGTACTAACATTATGAATGGTCTATCCCCTGGTTGTTGAACAGACATTATGAATGGTCTATCCCCTGGTTGTAGAACAGACATTATGAATGGTCTATCCCCTGGTTGTTGAACAGACATTATGAATGGTCTATCCCCTGGTTGTAGAACAGACATTATGAATGGTCTATCCCCTGGTTGTAGAACAGACATTATGAATGGTCTATCCCCTGGTTGTAGAACAGACATTATGAATGGTCTATCCCCTGGTTGTAGAACAGACATTATGAATGGTCTATCCCCTGGTTGTTGAACAGACATTATGAATGGTCTATCCCCTGGTTGTAGAACAGACATTATGAATGTGCAAACAAACATCTGATCTGTAGAAGTGCATACTACATACATGCTCACAAGGTAACGTAGTAGAGATTTCTGACAATAATATTGAGTAGAATAATGCACACAGTGAACAGATAAATCCAAGATGGCGTAGCAGTAAGATGTGTTTGTTTTTGTCCCATGTAAATATTCTTTATTTTTTTTATTTTTTTGTATACATTTCAATATATTTCAATCTCTTTTTTTTCATTTTTGGATTAAATATACCTTCCTGCTACCCGCCTCACCCAATGTGGTACGGATCTGCTATTTTTATTCCTTATAACTGGACCCTCAACATGCCTCAGATAGCTCCTTTGTCCCACCCCCCACACATGCGGAGACCGCACCTAGCTTAACTGGCGCCTCCAGAGATGCAACCTCTCTCATCGTCACTCAATGCCTAGGTATACCTCCACTGTACTCGCACCCTACCATACCCTTGTCTGTACATTATGCCCTGAATCTATCCTACCACGCTCAGAAATCCTTTTATTGCTCCTTTTATTCTTTGTTCTCAACGCACTAGACGACCAGTTCTTATAGCCTTTAGCCGTACCCTCATCCTACACCTCCTCTGTTCCTCTTTGTGATGTGGAGGTTAACCCAGGCCCTGTGTGTCCCCAGGCGCTCTCGTTTGTTGACTTCTGTAACCGTAAAAGTCTTGGGTTCATGCATGTTAACATCAGAAGCCTCCTCCCTAAGTTTGCTTTATTCACTGCTTTAGCACACTCAGCAAACCCTGATGTCCTAGCCGTGTCTGAATCCTGGCTTAGGAAGGCCACCAAAAATTCTGAAATTTCCATCCCCAACTACAACATTTTCTGTCAAGATAGAACTGCTAAAGGGGGCGGAGTTGCAATCTACTGTAGAGATAGCCTGCAGAGTTCTGTCATACTATCCAGGTCTATGCCCAAACAGTTCAAGATTCTACTTTAAAAAATCCATCTCTCCAGAAATAAGTCCCTCACTGTTGCCACTTGTTATAGACCCCCCTCAGCTCCCAGCTGTGCCCTGGACACCATATGTGAATTGATTGACCCCCATCTATCGTCAGAGTTCGTACTGTTAGGTGACCTAAACTGGGATATGATTAACACCCCGGCAGTCCTACAATCTAAGCTAGATGCCCTCAATCTCACACAAATTATCAAGGAACCTACCAGGTACAACCCCAAATCCGTAAACATGGGCACCCTCATAGATATCATCCTGACCAACTTGCACTCTAAATTCACCTCTGCTGTTTTCGACCAGGATCTCAGCGATCACTGCCTCATTGCCTGTGTCTGTAATGGGTCTGCGGTCAAACGACCATCCCTCATCACTGTCAAACGCTCCCTAAAACACTTCTGCGAGCAGGCCTTTCTAATTGACCTGGCCCGGGTATTCTGGAAGGATATTGACCTCATCCCGTCAGTAGAGGATGCCTGGTTGTTCTTTAAAAGTGCTTTCCTCACCATCTTAAATAAACAAGCCCCTTTCAAAAAAGGTAGAACTAAGAAAAGATATAGCACTTGGTTCACTCCAGACTTGACTGCCCTTGACCAGCACAAAAACATCCTGTGGCGTACTGCACTTGCATCGAATAGTGCCCACGATATGCAACTTTTCAGGGGAGTCAGGAACCAATATACACAGTCAGTTAGGAAAGCAGAAAAATGTGCATCCTGCAGCACTAATTGCAAAAAGTTTTGGGACACTGTAAAGTCCATGGAGAATAAGAGCACCTCCTCCCAGCTCCCCACCGCACTGAGTCTAGGAAACACCGACACCACCGATAAATCCACGATAATCGAGAATTTCAATAAGCATTTCTCTACGGCTTGCCATGCTTTCCACCTGGCTACCCCAACCCCAGCCAACAGCTCTGCAACCCCCGCAGCAACTGGCCCAAGCCAGCTGATGTTCTGATCGAGCCGCAAAATCTGGATCCCTACAAATCAGCTGGGCTAGACAATCAGGACCCTCTCTTCCTAAAATGATCTGCCGCGATTGTTGCAACCCCTATTACTAGTCTGTTCAACCTCTCTTTCGAATCGTCTGAGATTCCTAAAGATTGGAAAGCGGCCGCCGTCATCTCCCTCTTCAAAGGGGGAGACACTCTAGACCCAAACTGTTACAGGCCTATATCCATCCTGCCCTGCCTTTCTAAAGTCTTCGAAAGCCAAGTGAACAAACAAATTTCCACCATTTCGAATCCCACAATACCTTCTCCGCTATGCAATCCGGTTTCCGAGCTGGTCACGGGTGCACCTCAGCCACGCTGAAGGTCCTAAACGATATCATAACTGCCATCGATAAAAGACAGTACTGTGCAGCCGTCTTCACCGTATTCTTATTGGCAGACTCAACAGCCTTGGTTTCTCTAATGACTGCCTCGCCTGGTTCACCAACTACTTCTCAGATTGAGTTCAGTGTGTCAAATCGGAGGGCCTGTTGTTCGGACCTCTGGCAGTCTCTATGTGGGTGCCACAGGGTTCAATTCTTGGGCCGACTCTTTTCTCTGTATATATCAATGATGTCGCTCTTGCTGCGGGTGATTCTTCGACCCACCTCTACGCAGATGACACCATTCTGTATACATCTGGCCCTTCTTTGGACATTGTGTTAACAAACCTCCAAACGAGCTTCAATGCCATACAACACTCCTTCCGTGGCCTCCAACTGCTCTTAAATGCTAGTAAAACGAAATGCATGATCTTCAACCGATCTCTGCCCGCACCTGCCCGCCCGACTAGCATCACTACTCTGGACAGTTCTGACTTAGAATATGTGGATAACTATAAATACCTAGTTGTCTGGCTAGACTGTAAACTCTCTTTCCAGACTCATATTAAGCATCTCCAATCCAAAATTAAATATAGAATGGGCTTCCTATATCTCAACAAAGCCTCCTTCACTCATGCTGCCAAACATACCCTCGTAAAACTGACTATCCTACCGATCCTTGACTTCGGCGATGTCATTTACAAAATAGCCTCCAACACTCTACTCAGCAAATTGGATGCAGTCTATCACAGTCCAATCCGTTTTGTCAACAAAGCCCCATATACTTCCAACCACTGTGACCTGTATGCTCTCGATGGCTGGTCCTAGCTACATATTCGTCGCCAAACCCACTGGCTTCAGGTCATCTATAAGTCTTTGCTAGGTAAAGCTCCACCTTATCTCAGCTTACTGGTTACCATAGCAACACCCACCCGTAGCACGCGCTCCAGCAGGTATATGTCACTGGTCATCCCCAAAGCCAACACCCCCTTTGACCGCCTTTCCTTCCAGTTCTCTGCTGCCAATGACTGGAACGAATTGCAAAAATCACTGAAGTTGGAGACTTATATCTCCCTCACTAACTTTAAGCGTCAGCTGTCAGAGCAGCTTACTGATCGCTGCAGCTGTACACAGCCCATCTGTAAATAGCCCATCCAACCAACTACCTACCTCATCCCCATATTTCTTTTTCTGCTCTTCAGCACACCAGTATTTCTACTTGCACATCCTCATCTGCACATCTATCACTCCAGTGTTAATTGCTAATTTGTAATTACTTCGCCACTATGGCCTATTTATTGCCTTACCTCCTTACTTCATTTGCACACACTGTAGACAGATGTTTCTATTGTGTTATTGACTGTACATTTGTTTATCCCATGTGTAACTCTATGTTGTTGTTTTTATCGCACTGCTTTGCTTTATCTTGGACAGGTCGCAATTGAAAATGAGAATTTGTTCTCAACTGGCCTACCTGGTTAAATAAAGGTGAAGTGAAATAAAAAATAAAAGAAATAGGCTGGAAACAGCAGAGCACAGGACCACTGTTCAGTTGTGGAACCTATCAAGGCTCTCTAAAGACTAGTGTAGAATGTCTATCTTCTCATGACACTCTCCAGATATTGATCATCAGTTGACATGAAGCACCTGCCCTAAAGACCGCTCCTAACCTCCTTTGATTGTCATGGATTTCCATTCTAAATCTATCCAACCGTCCTGGAATTGCATGGACAGGAGAGGTTATTGAGTTGTGTTGGGGAGGATTTATCTTATAATTGAGTTCTGGCTACTGCATTAGAGGGGGATTTGCAGTACAGTACATAGGATCGATTTCCTTTGTGGGCTCCGCCAGTCAGAAGTACACTATCACACAAAATGAAACAGACAGTGTGTCAACAGAGGGTTAGAGATACATGCTTGTGGTGTGCGTCAGTGGGACATGTAGACAATAATCTATCGATGTCTGAGTTAGCCAGACCTTCACTACACTGACATTGATGCAAACTGTGCCTGGAGAATTAACTACAACTAAATATAAGTGTGTCTGTGTGCATGCTAATCTCCTGTCGCTGTGCCCTTGAGCAAACCTCTAAACTGCACAGTGGCTGACCCTGGCTTCCAACCCCTCAGGGTTTGTGTGAGAATTTCTCGAGGGGTTGGGTTACGAATTTCTGTGATCTGAAAATGACAATATCCTGTAGTATACTTCTATTCTATTCACTATGTGGGTGTGTCTCTGTGTGTGACTGTGTGTGTGTGCCTGTGTGTGTGTGTCTGTGTGCTACATTACTAACCGTGGTGTATTTCCCCAGCTGGCAGAGCGATGGGAAGGTCTCCTGATGAGCCTTGCGTATCTTCTCTATGATGGCCTCTTGTTCTGCACTCAGCTCGTAGTTCTCTGTCAGCTCTGGCTTGGGACTCTCCTTCTTCTTCTTATTGCGGTCGTTCCGGACAGCTGAGAGAGGGGAAAAGAAAGGAATGGGAGAAGGTTAACTAACAAATGTCAACAATAAAAAGTGAATTGAAGCCTAAAAAGCATCCTACACATTTTGGACATATCAACCATTCAGCACAGTGTTGACGTTAGGCTGCATTTGTATTTGTATTTATTATGGATCCTCATTAGTTCCTGCAAAAGCAGCAGCTACTCTTCCTGGGGTCCAGCAAAATTAAGGCAGTTAAAGGCAGTTATTCACAACGTGTGATTTAAGATGTGAGTTGTCTGGAATTGCACACTGTACTAAAATATACAACACCACTTACGACAAGGAGACCGAGTCCATGCAGTAACTATCTTCTGCCATGACAACTGTGCATTTAAGCACACAGTATCTATCTTCAGCACCACCAGCCACAGAACACAAATGGTTAAACTCTCTGTCACTAAGTCTTTCTCTGTCAGCTTAGTGTCATCACTGCACAACATTAAAGCTACAATATGGAACTTTTTGGGCAACCCGACATACATAGAAACATTATAGATCTGTCATTCTAAGTGAAAGCAAGTCTAGGAAGCAGTAGTTCTGTTCTACCTTTTATTTAACTAGGCATGTCAGTTAAGATCAAATTCTTATTTTCAATGACAGCCAAGGAACAGGGAGTTAACTGCCTTGTTCAGGGGCAGAACAACAGATTTGTACCTTGTCAGCTTGGGGATTTGAACTTGCAACATTTCGGTTACTAGTCCAACACTATCACCACTAAGCTACGCTGCCGCCCTGCTTCCCATTTTTAAGTTTAGTTTTTAACTTTTGGTTTGGTACACCAGCTTCAAACAGCCGTAAATACAATCTTTTAGGTTATTTAAAATATATTTCACAGCAGTTAAGATGGTACAATGATTCTCTACACTATACTTGCTTGTTTTGTCACATAAACTGACATTTTAGCAACCAGGAAATAGAGGAGGGATTTTTGCATAGTGCATCTTCAAAGTGTTTAAAAAAGTCAGCTAGACCTTCAGAACAAGTGTTTAATTTGGCCAGGCGTTATCTCAACACGATGAAAGAGGCTGATCTTCTGATGGCCCTGGCCTCGTCTCGGAGTAACGCCCACTGGCGATTGCTGTGGCAATCCCGAGGGCAGTTCCATGTGATGGCGTGTTTATGTGTGGAGGCTGTTGGGATTCGGTGTGCGTTTGTGTGTGTGCATTCTGACAAAGGAGGTTGAGATGTTCCTTTCCTTCCTCATCTTCTCTCATTCAATGAGAGAGCAGGAGAGAAACAGCAACATCAAGGCCATCTCTCTAACCACTGAGGCACGTACATGGAGAGAGAGACAGACACTCAGAGAGAGAGACAGAGAGCAGAATTAGGCCGACACCCGCTAATTAACAAAATCCAGAAAAGAGCTGTTCAATTCTACAACCACCTAAAAGGAAGCGATTCCCAAACCTTCCATAACAAAGCCATCACCTACAGAGAATCAAGTTGGTCCTGGGGCTCTATTCACAAACACAAACAGACCCCACAGAGCCCCTGGACAGCAACACAATTAGACCCAACCAAATCATGAGAAAACAAAAAGATAATTACTTGACACATTGGAAAGAATAAACAAAAACAGAGCAAACTAGAATGCTATTTGGCCCTAAACAGAGACTACACAGTGGTAGAAAACCTGACCCCTGTGACTGACCCAAACTTAAGGAAAGCTTTGACTCAGTGAGCATTGCTATTGAGAAAGGCCGCCATAGGCAGACCTGGCTCTCAAGAGAAGACAGGCTATGTGCACACTGCCCGCAATATGAGGTGGAAACTGAGCTTCACTTCCTAACCTCCTGCCCAATGTATGACCATATTAGAGACACATATTTCCCTCAGATTATACAGATCCACAAAGAATTTGAAAACAAACCCAATTTTGATAAACTACCATATCTACTGGGTGAAATACCACAGTGTGCCATCACAGCAGCAAGATTTGTGACCTGTTGCCACAAAAAAAGGTTAACCAGTGAAGAACAAACACCATTGTAAATACAACCCATATTTATGTTTGTTTATTTTCCCTTTTGTACTTCAACTATTTGCACATCTTTACAACACTGTATATACATAATATGACATTTGTAATGTCTTTATTCTTTTGGAACTTCTGTGAGTGTAATGTTTACTGTACATTTTTATTGTTTATTTCACTTTTGTTTATTATCTATTTCACTTGCAATGTTAACATATGTTTCCCATGCCAATAAAGCCCTTATATTGAAATGAATTGAGAGACACAGTGAGAGAGAGAGAGCGAGACAGAGACACAAAGAGAGAGACAGAGAGAGAGAGAGAAAAACTGAGTTTAAATGTATTTAAACTTCCGACTTCAACTGTATTTTATATGACATAGATTATTTTTTGTTAACTAGTAGGCTGCAAGCCTACAGCAAAGAGTGTTTAAAACATTTCTAACTTGATAACATTTTCTGATAGTTCGTTTTTGCTACCATGTGGGTTTTAGCTTGCTTGAGCCTGCTAACTGAGGAGTGTTAATTCACCTGTTTCCATACATGTTTCATTTTAAAACATTTATCTTACAAAGGTGTTGTTTAATCTAACAATTCTGTACATGGAATTGTATTTGGGGTTTTTTTACATTTTTTTTTCTTCTAATCTTTACAGACAAATGTCATGGCACTATCTGATGTGTGGAGACATTTCACTGCAGCTAATGTAGAAGGAAAAGCTGTGTGCATTTGCAAATACTGAGCCAAATCATATGTGAAGAATGCAACAAAGATGCAGAATCATCTGGCCAAGTGCATAAAGTTCCCTCAGTGCTCACAACAAGTAACCTCTGACAAAAGTCCCTCTACTTCTATTCGAGGTGAAAATGATGAATCAGACACCTTATCGATGGCAACAGCTCATGGTCCTCCTGGAATCAGAAGTTTTTTTGACTCAATGGAGGAACGTAGTCAGAGAAATGCTGATGAATGTCTTGCTCGAGCTGTGTATAAGTTTTTAAAAACATAACAAAAAAAACATTTGCCGTTTGTTCTACTGTATTGACTGTTATGAAAGAGAAGTGAGTCCTTGTCTGTATCTATTGAATATAAACCTTGGAGCAGATAGAATGCAGTAAACCAGGATACTTTAACTGTCCATTCTGATATAGGAGATTCTCACCTTGCTATACTTCCCTTGTCTCATAAAACTCTAATGACAAAGGTGAAAATAGAGGTTTCGTTACAGGAAGTACAGAATGAAACCAGAGTGAACACCGGGACCCCCTGCGTGGTGTCCTGGAAAACCCCTAGTTTGTGACGGAGCTCTGGGATTGGGAGGAGATGTTGGTGTTTGATGTCTGACACAGAGGGAGATTCTGAGGTTCTGAGAATCCTCAAACATACCAGCTAGAGGAGATAGATGTTGACTCAATACAGGGCCCTGTTCATTAGGGCATGCAACAGAAAACAGTGTTTCATATTGGACCAGGAAGTCTCTCCCTGTTCCAGTCTGTTTTTTCCATTTGATGCCTGATGAACACAACCCAGAGGGTCGATTTTGTGCAAAGAGACTGTGAAGCCTTCAGAATAGTTTGTTTGTTCAGTTTGTATCCTTCCTGCCAGCATCCTTGAAGACGCATTGTGTTAAGTCTATGTGGAAGAGTAATTGTCCTTTACAGGACGACCAAGTCAACAAGATATATAGATTATAAACTACATCTACTGTACCTCTATCTTTACTGACAGACAGGATGTCTGCTTCTATCTTCTATGGTTGTGTTCCAAATGGCACCCTATTCCCTTGATGGGCTCTGGTTAAAAGGGAATAGGGTGCCATTTGAGATCCATTCTATGTGTCTGTCTCCACCTCTGTCTGCTATCTGTCTGATTGTCTGTCTTCGATCTTCAGCTCTTTGAGTACTGGGAAATACAGACAACAATCCTAACATATATTCCAAGAATTCCTTATATAACTGAAGGATTCCTTCATAGGACAACAGTATGTGTCCTCTCACCTCCATTCCCCCTCTCCTCCCCAGTCCAGTGACATTAATGTCCAATCAATTCAATCCTAGGTCCCACCATAATGACAGCATACAGCATGCAGGGTAAAATAGGGTCTATTAAAGGGAATTAAACAGTCTGGTTGGGTTTGAGGTGTCACTAACCTGCTGTGTATGTCTCACCACAGGCACCACTAGCCGGCCTCCGCCCGGTACCCTGCCCTGAACCTTAGTCACTGTTACTAGCCGGCCTCCGCCCGGTACCCTGCCCTGAACCTTAGTCACTGTTACTAGCCGGCCTCCGCCCGGTACCCTGCCCTGAACCTTAGTCACTGTTACTAGCCGGCCTCCGCCCGGTACCCTGCCCTGAACCTTAGTCACTGTTACTAGCCGGCCTCCACCCGGTACCCTGCCCTGAACCTTAGTCACTGTTACTAGCCGGTCTCCGCCCGGTACCCTACCCTGAACCTTAGTCACTGTTACTAGCCGGCCTCTGCCCGGTACCCTACCCTGAACCTTAGTCACTGTTACTAGCCGGCCTCTGCCCGGTACCCTGCCCTGAACCTTAGTCACTGTTACTAGCCGGCCTCCGCCCGGTACCCTACCCTGAACCTTAGTCACTGTTACTAGCCGGCCTCCGCCCGGTACCCTGCCCTGAACCTTAGTCACTGTTACTAGCCGGCCTCCGCCCGGTTCCCTGCCCTTAACCTTAGTCACTGTTACTAGCCGGCCTCCGCCCGGTACCCTGCCCTGAACCTTAGTCACTGTTACTAGCCGGCCTCCGCCCGGTACCCTGCCCTGAACCTTAGTCACTGTTACTAGCCGGCCTCCACCCGGTACCCTACCCTGAACCTTAGTCACTGTTACTAGCCGGCCTCCGCCCGGTACCCTGCCCTTAACCTTAGTCACTGTTACTAGCCGGCCTCCGCCCGGTACCCTGCCCTGAACCTTAGTCACTGTTACTAGCCGGCCTCCGCCCGGTACCCTGCCCTTAGCCTTAGTCACTGTTACTAGCCGGCCTCCGCCCGGTACCCTGCCCTGAACCTTAGTCACTGTTACTAGCCGGCCTCCGCCCGGTACCCTGCCCTGAACCTTAGTCACTGTTACTAGCCGGCCTCCGCCCGGTACCCTACCCTGAACCTTAGTCACTGTTACTAGCCGGCCTCCGCCCGGTACTCTACCCTGAACCTTAGTCACTGTTACTAGCCTCCGCCCGGTAACCTGCCCTGAACCTTAGTCACTGTTACTAGCCGGCCTCCACCCGGTACCCTGCCCTGAATCTTAGTCACTGTTACTAGCCGGCCTCCGCTCGGTACCCTGCCCTGAACCTTAGTCACTGTTACTAGCCTCCACCCGGTACCCTGCCCTGAACCTTAGTCACTGTTACTAGCCGGCCTCCGCCTGGTACCCTACCCTGAACCTTAGTCACTGTTACTAGCCGGCCTCCGCCCGGTACTCTACCCTGAACCTTAGTCACTGTTACTAGCCGGTCTCCGCCCGGTACCCTGCCCTGAACCTTAGTCACTGTTACTAGCCGGCCTCCACCCGGTACCCTGCCCTGAACCTTAGTCACTGTTCTAGCTGACCTCCACCCAGTACCCTGCCCTGAACCTTAGTCACTGTTCTAGCTGACCTCCACCCAGTACCCTGCCCTGAACCTTAGTCACTGTTACTAGCCGGGCACCGCCCGGTACTCTACTCTGAACCTTAGTCACTGTTACTAGCCGGACTCCGCCCGGTACCCTGCCCTGAACCTTAGTCACTGTTACTAGCCGGCCTCCGCCCGGTACCCTGCCCTGAACCTTAGTCACTGTTACTAGCCGGCCTCCGCCCGGTACCCTGCCCTGAACCTTAGTCACTGTTACTAGCCGGCCTCCGCCCGGTACCCTGCCCTGAACCTTAGTCACTGTTACTAGCCGGCCTCCGCCCGGTACCCTGCCCTGAACCTTAGTCACTGTTACTAGCCGGCTACCACCCGATACTCTACCCTGAACCTTAGTCACTGTTACTAGCCGGCCTCCGCCCGGTACCCTGCCCTGAACCTTAGTCACTGTTACTAGCCGGCCTCCGCCCGGTACCCTGCCCTGAACCTTAGTCACTGTTACTAGCCGGCCTCCGCCCGGTACCCTGCCCTGAACCTTAGTCACTGTTACTAGCCGGCCTCCGCCCGGTACCCTGCCCTGAACCTTAGTCACTGTTACTAGCCGGCCTCCGCCCGGTACCCTGCCCTGAACCTTAGTCACTGTTACTAGCCGGCCTCCGCCCGGTACCCTGTCCTGAACCTTAGTCACTGTTACTAGCCGGCCTCCGCCCGGTACCCTGTCCTGAACCTTAGTCACTGTTACTAGCCGGCCTCCGCCCGGTACTCTACCCTGAACCTTAGTCACTGTTACTAAACGGCTACCACCCGGTACTCTACCCTGCACCTTAGTCACTGTTACTAGCCGGCCTCCGCCCGGTACTCTACCCTGAACCTTAGTCACTGTTACTAGCCGGGCGGACTCTACCCTGAACCTTAGTCACTGTTACTAGCCGGCTACCACCCGGTACTCTACCCTGCACCTTAGAGACTGTTACTAGTCGGCTACCACCCGGTACTCTACCCTGCACCTTAGAGACTGTTACTAGCAGGCTACCACCCGGTATTCTACCCAGGTCACCTTAATAACGTTTACATACTGTTTCACCCACTTCATGGCTCATCCTATATAATGTCTGTATTGTTTTTATTTATTTATTGCTAGGTATTACTGCACTGTTGGAGATAGAAACACATGCATGTCGCTGCACCTGTGATAACATCTGCAAATCTGTATACTCAACCAATAAATGTTGATTTGTTGCCCTATATGTGACATCACGTGTAAGTAACGAGCCCTAAAATATATAAACACTCAACTTAATCAGCTGCTAAGGTCATTAAATCAAGAAACACACACACACATAACATTGTTGATGGTAATTTCACTAACGAGTAGAGAGACAATCGGAGAGGTAGGATGACAACACGTCAACTTTGACCTCCATAGACACTCACAGCTCTATAGAATAACAATTAACATGAGTGTAAGCTGTGTGGTGTGCGTGTGTGTGTTTGCACGTGTTGAAACAGAGGGCAGGGGGTCATAACAATAATCCTGATGACAGTCAGTAGCTATAAAACCTGGGTCTGCTTTGTGGGGGAAAACAACATGGCCAGTCAACTGAAGGACTTTCTGAATATGATTCACAGTTCTGCTGAACTTAAATGAATACAAACCAGTTAAAAAAGGGCAGTTTTTCCTGTTTTGTGAAGGTTTGTTTTATGAATCTTCCTTTCACACAAACGTCAGGGACAATTCTGCAATGTCTCCCGAAGGTCTGGTGGACGTTCTGGATGATGACATGGTGCGTCATGGAGGATGAGTTGGCTGAAATTTGGCCTTGTCAGAGCAATAGCAGAACAACCAAAACCAACAAAAATACATTCCCAGAAAGGGACATATTTTCAATGTTTTTTCTATTCTCAACCAACTCAGTTGGTAAGAGCGTAGCGATAGTAACGGCAAGATTGTGTGTTCAATTTCTAAAAGGAAAAGACAATGAAAAACCCTAAACATTTCTTTCTGACTGGAATGGTCAACCAGAGTTTAAGTCGCTCTGGTTAAGAGCGTCTACTAAATGACCCAAATGTAAATGTAAAAATGGATGGCATTTGTAATTAACAACAGTAAACAACAGTAAACAAAAGGGACGTTCTTCTGGAGCACAATAGGAGAGGACTTCGAGGAACAAAGACTAGTGGCAGCCAGCTCTGTCTGGCTTCGCTCTATTTCTCTCCTCATCTCCCAGAGACTGAAACGGTAGTGATCAAAAGCCGGGGTCGGGGGTTAGGGTCGGAGCGGCAGATGGTTGCCCAGTGATTGAACCAAACTGAATGATTCAAAGATGACTTGGCTAGGCTGTGTTAAGGCTGGGCCTTGGGGAGGCAGGGGGGTAATGGTATGAAGCCAGTCTGGGTAGAAGCAGGACTACCAACCTTTTACAGCTTTGTATCAGGCCATCTGTCTGGTTCTGCATGGGTTTTATGTATACAGACTAGTGATGTCACGACACCCAAATTTGACTTACGATACCATACCAAGTATCACATTCTGTTAAAGTTCCCCAAAACACACACATCCCTGGGTCACTCCTCTTTTCAGTTCGCTGCAGCTAGCGACTGGAACGAGCTGCAACAAACACTCAAACTGGACAGTTTTATCTCCATCTCTACATTCAAAGACTCAATCATGGACAGTGTTACTGACAGTTGTGGCTGATTTGCGTGATGTATTGTTGTCTCTACCTTCTTGCCTTTGTGCTGTTGTCTGTGCCCAATAATGTTTGTACCATGTTTTGTGCTGCTACCATGTTGTGCTGCTGCCATGTTGTGTTGCTACCATGTTGTTGTCATGTGGTGTTGCTACAATGCTGTGTTGTCGTGTTGCTGCTGTCATGGCTGGAGCTGGATCCGTGCGTCGGGGAGGGGGTACTGTCTCGTATACTCCCTCTCCGGCCTCTAGGTCATGAGGCTGCTGACTATCCCGCACACCTGTCACCATCGTCAAGCACACCTGCACCTCGTGACACTCACCTGGACTCCATCACCTCCCTGATTATCTTCCCTATATCTGTCACTCCCCTTGGTTCTTTCCTCAGGTGTTATTGACTCTGTTTCATGTCGGTGCGTTGTTTGTGTTTATTGTTTTGTTTATTTATTAAAACACTCACTCCCTGAACTTGCTTCCCGACTCTCAGCGTACTCAGTACAGCTGCCATTCTATGTTGTCGTCTTAGGTCTCTCTTTATTAAGTGTTGTGGTGTCTCTCTTGTCGTGATGTGTGTTTTGTCCTATATTTTTATTTTAATCCCAGCCCCCGGCCCCGCAGATCCTTTGCGTTTTGGTAGGCCGTCATTGTATATAATAATTTGGTTTTAACTGACTCGCCTAATTAAAGGTTAAATAAACAAAAACATTGTATTGCGATACCACGGGGAAAAAAATCTAGCGTCCTGTTTGCCCTGTCCCACCGACGCTTGTTCCTGTTTTCTAAATGTTATGCACATGTGCTACACAAAAAAAACCTGTCACTGATATTCACAATCCAATACCCCAAAAAAGAAAAATGGCGTTCAATAAAATAGTCACAGCATAAATATAATATATATAATATACTCAATACAACACATAGAATTTAACTTTACATTGTATAATAGATACTGCATAGAATGGCTGATTTGCTCCTGTTTGCAAAGGCCTACCTGTGATCTGGCTGGAGGAATGGGAGGAAGGAATATACTGTACATGCAGAATGATCTGCATCTCATTTTGGCAGTAAGGGGAAAACACTGCATGAAACCTTTACTTTTCAGTAAACACACCGACATAGACTCTCCTTCCTTCTCTCCCTACCTCACACCACTCTCTCTGTCTCCCACAAACACACACACCACTCTCTCTGTCTCCCTCTCTCCCACAAACACACACTCACACTGCTCCCAACTTTAAAAGGTTAGGCACCAAACAGAATTGAAGGAGCACCAGAAAGAGAGAGATGTTTGATATAGTTCAGGCCTACATTAGGTCTATATGAATCCTACCTTTGAAGCATATGTAGTGAAGCAGACCCTTTTCCTTTCTTCCTGGGCCAATCACATTAGCCTAGACCTATTGTCAAGTTACCAGGTTGTTAGCTAGCTAGGTAAGATGACTGAACAACGTTGTTTGTTATTAAACCACGATTAGTTTAAAACATCCCGCGACATGGTTTTTGAAATTCTATAAATGTGTGTGAAATCGCGCAGGAAGAAAAAAGGTAGCTCTGGTAATATGAGACACACCATTTTCTTTGCTGTAAAGCTGCAAGCAGGCATGTTTCAAAGCTGTGCTCTGTTTGTCCACCCTGGCATTTGAATGCTGCATGACAGCGAACTCGCAAAGCCTACTCTGACTGGCCTGTGCTCTTGGTTATTATATCAGCTCTGTGCGCTGCTCCAATGTATTCAATGTAACAACAGAAGACGCATCAGGGACTGCATCCCCGCTCGCCATCACGGCTAAATTATATTTAAAAAGCTGGTTGAGGAGTCGATGCGCAGGAAGAGCGCACGGAGAGAACAGAGTGAGTGATGCCTGGTTAAGGATTATAGATATGATATGCACATGGAAGTGAAGTGGACATTACTGGACCGGCGCTTACAAGCAACTAGTGGCTGTAGCTTAAAAAAATTCAACTGATTTTATAAACAAAACTAACTTTATTAACATTTTATAACAGGCGCCAGCGGTTTCTTCAGATTAGTAGGGCGGAAACATTTTGTAGTATCATATGAAACGGCACTACGGTATTCTGAAATGTTGGTATCATAAGTATCATGACATTTTGGTACTGTGATATTACCTTGGTACCAGTATACCGTCCAACACTAATCCAAACACACAGAGGAGAATTAATGCATGAGCACAAGGATATTTTGGCTTTTTACGAAGTCCCCTGAGAATTCCAGAACGAATGTGGTGCTTAGGTTCATCTTCTACCTGGGCGTTAATTAACAAACAGGCCTACACTGATGATGAAAGCAAGAGAGGAATCTGGCTGGCTGAATCACTGAGGTATAAATAACTGCTTCCAAGATGGACGCTCGTTGTCTTCAACTAGTCAGTATACATACAAGAAGTATACAAACAGACAATGATAACATATGCTAGGGGGTACAACAAATTACACATTATACAAAGGCCTTAAAAGATGCACACATATTGATTGTTTTAACAGCTTTCTTATTAGAAGAATGTATAATGGTCTTAATGTACTGCTCGAATTCCTTCTAGAAAACACAGAAGAGTGTTTTTTATTAGTGAATTTACATTTATGAATATGAAATTTTTCCATTAGCACAATTAGATTTATAAGGTAACATTTTTTTCTTTATCTTTATTATGGTTAAGGAAACCGAGCAGCACATTTTCCCATAAAAAACAAAAGTAATCAAGAATATTAACAATTATAAAACTGTGAATATCTTTCCATAATTGTTTTACATGTAGACAATGCCAAAATAAATGTGAAACTGTTTCTGGATGCTCAACACAAAAAGTACAATCAATGTTAATGTATTTTTTGAGTTTCTTCAGGTAATGATTCGCAGGGTAATACTTATGGATCATTCTGAAAGAGACCTATTTGACCTTGTTAACAAGCAAGTGTTTGTGTGGTAATAACCAGACTTTTTCCCAACAGATATTAGTGACCAATGTATTCCAGTAACTTGTGACATAAGGAATGGATACAATATCCCTTTGAAATAAAACACGTATAGACCTATTGTTCTGAGGGAGCAAGGAGAAACATATTTTCCCTATTGGAGAGTCAACTGGATTAAGTGAGGGTAGGTCAAGAAGGTGATGTGGTGATGTCTGGCTACACCTCTAAATAACATGAGCGTTCCAGATGGAATAGCATCAAAGACTATGGCGAACTCTCTAGGTGTTACAGGGATATTGTAACGAGATAAAAATTCCTCATAATTGAGTAACAATCCTTCTGCATTAAAAAGTTGACTCACCAGTAGGATATGATTATTGAACCAGTTCTAAAAAAATAAAGACTTATTTGTATACAAAATGTCCTTATTGTTCCAAATGAAATACCTATGCAGGGAAAAATGATGTTTATATATTAACAACCACGCTAAGCAGTCTACTCATGTTCTCTGGAGCAAGCCTGAGCAGCGACAACGTCATCACGTCATGCAGAAGCATGTCCGACACTGGATTCATATAAAATGTTAAACAATGGGAAATATATCTTGGATATATTCAGTGCATATTTTTGGTACAAAGGTGATAACAAAAGGGTCTTTTTAGGAATTTTAGGAACTTCTCTCCTGGTCCGTCTACCAGAATTGTCTTTCTGGGCTCGGCTGCAGCTAAACTGCAGCATCGAAAGTGCCCTCTGAGCACAGTGGAAAGCCTGCTTCTAGACCGGAACCCTGGGCTGAATGAGCAGGCATCTCTTCTCTTAACATGTATGGACCCAGAACTTAATCGAGCATATGATCAATTATGCAAGACTTTAGTTCTGGGTTAACAGAGATTATGCTTGGACATACAGAGAATCACTGTTGGCCATACAGAGACCACTGCTGGCTGTATACAGGACCACTGCTGGCTGTATACAGTACCACTGCTGGCCGTATACAGTACCACTGCTGGCTGTATACAGGACCACTGCTGGCTGTATACAGTACCACTGCTGGCTGTATACAGTACCACTGCTGGCTGTATACAGTACCACTGCTGGCTGTATACAGGACCACTGCTGGCTGTATACAGTACCACTGCTGGCTGTATACAATACCACTGCTGGCTGTAAACAGTACCACTGCTGGCTGTATACAGTACCACTGCTGGCTGTATACAGTACCACTGCTGGCTGTATACAGGACCACTGCTGGCTGTATACAGTACCACTGCTGGCTGTATACAGTACCACTGCTGGCTGTATACAGTACCACTGCTGGCTGTACAGAGAACCACTGCTGGCTGTATACAGTACCACTGCTGGCTGTATACAGTACCACTGCTGGCTGTATACAGTACCATTGCTGGCTGTATACAGTACCACTGCTGGCTGTATACAATACCACTGCTGGCCATACAGAGACCACTGCTGGCCGTATACAGTACCACTGCTGGCTGTATACAGTACCACTGCTGGCTGTATACAATACCACTGCTGGCCATACAGAGACCACTGCTGGCCGTATACAGTACCACTGCTGGCTGTATACAGTACCACTGCTGGCTGTATACAGTACCATTGCTGGCTGTATACAGTACCACTGCTGGCTGTATACAATACCACTGCTGGCCATACAGAGACCACTGCTGGCCGTATACAGTACCACTGCTGGCTGTATACAGTACCACTGCTGGCTGTATACAATACCACTGCTGGCCATACAGAGACCACTGCTGGCCGTATACAGTACCACTGCTGGCTGTATACAGTACCACTGCTGGCTGTATACAATACCACTGCTGGCTGTATACAATAACACTGCTGGCTGTATACAATACCACTGCTGGCCGTATACAGTACCACTGCTGGCTGTATACAGTACCACTGCTGGCTGTATACAATACCACTGCTGGCTGTATACAGTACCACTGCTGGCCATACGGTACCACTGCTTGCTGTATACAGTACCACTGCTGGCCATACAGAGAATCACTGCTGGCTGTATACAGTACCACTGCTGACTGTATACAGTACCACTGCTGGCTGTATACAGTACCACTGCTGGCTGTATACAGTAAAACTGCTGGCTGTATACAGTACCACTGCTGGCTGTATACAGTACCACTGCTGGCCGTATACAGTACCACTGCTGGCCGTATACAGTACCACTGCTGGCTGTATACAGTACCACTGCTGGCTGTATACAGTACCACTGCTGGCTGTATACAGTACCACTGCTGGCCGTATACAATACCACTGCTAGCTGTATACAGTACCACTGCTGGCTGTATACAGTAAAACTGCTGGCTGTATACAGTACCACTGCTGGCTGTATACAGTACCATTGCTGGCCGTATACAGTACCACTGCTGGCTGTATACAGTACCACTGCTGGCTGTATACAGTACCATTGCTGGCTGTATACAGTACCACTGCTGGCCGTATACAATACCACTGCTGGCTGTATACAGTACCACTGCTGGCTGTATACAGTACCACTGCTGGCAGTACAGAGAACCACTGCTGGCTGTATGCAGTACCACTGCTGGCCGTATACAGTACCACTGCTGGCTGTATACAGGACCACTGCTGGCTGTATACAGGACCACTGCTGGCTGTATACAGTACCATTGCTGGCTGTATACAGTACCACTGCTGGCTGTATCCAGTCTCACTGCTCGCTGTATACAGTACCACTGCTGGCAGTACAGAGAACCACTGCTGGCTGTATACAGTACCACTGCTGGCTGTATACAGTACCACTGCTGGCTGTATACAGGACCACTGCTGGCTGTATACAGTACCACTGCTGGCTGTATACAGTACCACTGCTGGCCGTATACAGTACCACTGCTGGCTGTATACAGTACCACTGCTGGCTGCATACAGTACCATTGCTGGCTGTATACAGTACCACTGCTGGCTGTATACAGTACCACTGCTGGCTGTATACAGTACCACTGCTGGCTGTATACAGTACCACTGCTCGCTGTATACAGTACCAATGCTGGCGATACAGAGAATCACTGCTGGCTGTATACAGTACCACTGCTGGCTGTATACAGTACCACTGCAGGCCGTATACAGTACCACTGCTGGCCGTATACAGTACCACTGCTGGCTGTATACAGTACCACTGCTGGCCGTATACAATACCACTGCTGGCTGTATACAGTACCACTGCTGGCTGTATACAGTAAAACTGCTGGCTGTATACAGTACCACTGCTGGCTGTATACAGTACCACTGCTGGCCGTATACAGTACCACTGCTGGCTGTATACAGTACCACTGCTGGCTGCATACAGTACCATTGCTGGCTGTATACTGTACCACTGCTGGCTGTATACAGTACCACTGCTGGCTGTATACAGTACCACTGCTGGCTGTATACAGTACCACTGCTCGCTGTATACAGTACCACTGCTGGCCATACAGAGAATCACTGCTGGCTGTATACAGTACCACTGCTGGCCGTATACAGTACCACTGCTGGCTGTATACAGGACCACTGCTGGCTGTATACAGTACCACTGCTGGCTGTATCCAGTCCCACTGCTCGCTGTATACAGTACCACTGCTGGCAGTACAGAGAACCACTGCTGGCTGTATACAGTACCACTGCTGGCTGTATACAGTACCACTGCTGGCTGTATACAGTACCACTGCAGGCCGTATACAGTACCACTGCTGGCCGTATACAGTACCACTGCTGGCCGTATACAGTACCACTGCTGGCCGTATACAGTACCACTGTTGGCCGTATACAGTACCACTGCTGGCCGTATACAGTACCACTGCTGGCCGTATACAGTACCACTGCTGGCCGTATACAGTACCACTGTGTTACCGCTGGTAGCTCAGCTGGCTTAACTACTGTATCATCCACCCTGCTGCAAGGTCATACATAACATCACTGTCCAGGTGTCTCCCAGCCAAGACACACACACACAAACACACGCGCATGCATGCACACACACATACATGCACACACACATACATGCACACACATACACACACATGCAAACACACACACTCACACACACACACACACACACACACACACACACCACCATTAGCTGCAACTCTCAGCTAGCGTGGGTAGAGTTATGTGTCGTTCATCGCTCCCCACCTGGTGGGTGTTAAAGGCTGCCATGGTATTATGGGATGTGGCAACTGGTCGCCAGGAGAAATATACTGTTTATTTACTGGTGCATCTGTTAGGTTGCCATGGTGCCGGGTGGAGGCTGGGATGACACAGATGGTCCAGCCCGCGGTCCTCTCTACGAAACGTTAAGGCTGTGTGTGTTAACGTTATCCTGGGCATCCACCAGCCCAGAAAGCTGTCTGTCAGCTACTCCAGCAGCCAGAGAGAAAGAGAGAAAGGACAGGAGGGAGGGAGGACAGGAGGGAGGGAGGACAGGAGGGAGGGAGGACAGGAGGGAGGGAGGACAGGAGGGAGTGAGAGGGAGGGAGGACAGGAGGGAGTGAGAGGGAGGGAAGACAGGAGGGAGTGAGAGGGAGGGAGGACAGGAGGGAGGGAGGACAGGAGGGAGTGAGAGGGAGGGAGGACAGGAGGGAGGGAGGACAGGAGGGAGTGAGAGGGAGGGAGGACAGGAGGGAGTGAGAGGGAGGGAAGACAGGAGGGAGTGAGAGGGAGGGAGGACAGGAAGGAGGGAGGACAGGAAAAAGTGAGAGGTAGGGAGGACAGGAGGGAGGGAGGACAGGAGGGAGGGAAAACAGGAGGGAGTGAAAGGGAGGACAGGAGGGAGGGAGAGGGAGGACAGAAGGGAGAGAGAGACAGAGGGAGGACAGGAGAGGGGGGAGGACAGGAGGGAGTGAGAGGGAGGACAGGAGGGAGTGAGAGGGAGGGAGGACAGGAGGGAGTGAGAGGGAGGGAAGACAGGAGGGAGTGAGAGGGAGGGAGGACAGGAAGGAGGGAGGACAGGAGGGAGTGAGAGGTAGGGAGGACAGGAGGGAGGGAGGACAGGAGGGAGGGAAAACAGGAGGGAGTGAAAGGGAGGACAGGAGGGAGGGAGAGGGAGGACAGAAGGGAGAGAGAGACAGAGGGAGGACAGGAGAGGGGGGAGGACAGGAGGGAGTGAGAGGGAGGACAGGAGGGAGTGAGAGGGAGGACAGGAAGGAGGAAGAGGGAGGACAGAAGGGAGAGAGAGACGGAGGGAGGACAGGAGAGGGGGAGGACAGGAGGGAGTGAGAGGGAGGACAGGAGGGAGTGAGAGGGAGGACAGGAAGGAGGGAGAGACAGAGGGAGGACAGGAAGGAGGGAGAGACGGAGGGAGGACAGGAAGGAGGAAGAGACGGAGGGAGGGAGGACAGGAGGGAGTGAGAGACGGAGTGAGGACAGGTGGGAGTGAGAGGGAGGACAGGAGGGAAGGGGAGAACAGGAGAGAGGGAGGGAGGACAGGAGGGAGGGAGGACAGGAGGGAGGGAGGACAGGAGGGAGTGAGAGGGAGGACAAGAGGGAGGGAGAGGCGGAGGGAAGAGTGAGAGGGAGGACAGGAGGAAGGGAGATAGGGAGGACAGGAGGGAGTGAGAGGGAGGACAAAAGGGAGGGAGAGGGAGGACAGGAGAGAGGGAGAGACGGAGGAAGGACAGGAGAGGGGGGGAGGACAGGAGGGAGTGAGAGGGAGGACAGGAGAGAGGGAGGGAGGACAGGAGGGAGGGAGAGGGAGGACAGGAGAGAGGGAGGGAGGACAGGAGGGAGGGAGGGAGAGACGGAGGGAGGGCAGGAGGGAGGGAGGACAGGAGGGAGTGAGAGGGAGGACAGGAGGGAGGGAGAGACGGATGGAGGACAGGAGGGAGGGAGAGAGGGGGGGAGAAAGAGGAAGTGAGAGAGGGAGGGAAGAAGAGAGGGACGGAGGGAAGACAGTACGTAGCTCATTGACCAGATGAGGATTAGCGTGTGAGTGTCCTGGAGAGCAGTGGTCCTATAAAGCGTGGCAGCGTGCTTGAAAGTGAAGGGTGTGTGTGTGTGTGTGTGTGTGTGTGTGTGTGTGTGTCGCAGCATGGCACAGGGCCCGACAATGAAATGTCTTAATTTAACAGCTTCTTCACACGGAGGCCAAGATTACTTCAGCTGAAAACTTCATAGTAGTACACACTCCACCCTAGATTACTATAGTAGTACACACTCCACCCTAGATTACTATAGTAGTACACACTCCACCCTAGATTACTATAGTAGTGCACACTCCACCCTAGATTACTATAGTGATACACACTCCACCCTAGATTACAATAGTAATACACACTCCACCCTAGATTACTACAGTGATACACACTCCACCCTAGATTACTATAGTAGTACACACTCAACCCTAGATTACAATAGTAATACATACTCCACCCTAGATTACTATAGTAATACATACTCCACCCTAGATTATCACAGTAGTGCACACTCCACCCTAGATTACTATAGTAATACACACTCCACCCTAGATTACTATAGTAGTACACACTCCACCCTAGATTACTATAGTAATACACACTCCACCCTAGATTACTACAGTAGTGCACACTCCACCCTAGATTACTATAGTAATACACACTCCACCCTAGATTACTATAGTAGTACACACTCCACCCTAGATTACTATAGTAATACATACTTTACCCTAGAATACCACAGTAGTGCACACTCCACCCTAGATTACTATAGTAATACACACTCCACCCTAGATTACTACAGTAGTGCACACTCCACCCTAGATTACTATAGTAATACACACTCCACCCTAGATTACTATAGTAATACACACTCCACCCTAGATTACCACAGTAGTGCACACTCCACCCTAGATTACTATAGTAATACACACTCCACCCTAGATTACCACAGTAGTGCACACTCCACCCTAGATTACTACAGTAGTGCACACTCCACCCTAGATTACCACAGTAGTACACACTCCACCCTAGATTACCACAGTAGTGCACACTCCACCCTAGATTACTACAGTAGTGCACACTCCACCCTAGATTACTACAGTAGTACACACTCCAGCCTAGATTACCACAGTAGTGCACATTCCACCCTAGATTACTACAGTAGTGCACACTCCACCCTAGATTACTACAGTAGTACACACTCCACCCTAGATTACCACAGTAGTGCACATTCCACCCTAGATTACTACAGTAGTGCACACTCCACCCTAGATTACTACAGTAGTACACACTCCACCCTAGATTACCACAGTAGTGCACATTCCACCCTAGATTACCACAGTAGTGCACACTCCACCCTAGATTACTACAGTAGTACACACTCCACCCTAGATTACCACAGTAGTGCACATTCCACCCTAGATTACCACAGTAGTACACACTCCACCCTAGATTACCACAGTAGTGCACATTCCACCCTAGATTACTACAGTAGTGCACACTCCACCCTAGATTACTATAGTAATACACACTCCACCCTAGATTACTATAGTAGTACACACTCCACCCTAGATTATTATAGTAATACACACTCCACCCTAGATTATCACAGTAGTGCACACTCCACCCTAGATTACTATAGTAATACACACTCCACCCTAGATTACCAACAGGGTCATACTGCATTTACTTAAACTTTTATTCGAACCAGGGTCTGTAGTGACTCCTCTAACACTGAGATGCTGTGCCTTAGACTGCTGTGATACAGCCTGGAATGGAACCAGGGTCTGTAGTGACTCCTCTAACACTGAGATGCAGTGCCTTAGACCGCTGTGATACAGCCTGGAATGGAACCAGGGTCTGTAGTGACGCCTCTAACACTGAGATGCAGTGCCTTAGACCGCTGTGATACAGCCTGGAATGGAACCAGGGTCTGTAGCGACTCCTCTAACACTGAGATGCAGTGCCTTAGACCGCTGTGATACAGCCTGGAATGGAACCAGGGTCTGTAGTGACTCCTCTAACACTGAGATGCAGTGCCTTAGACCGCTGCGCCACTCAGGAGCATAGTGTACACCACCATATTTTACACACTCTACTACAGACTACAGTCTATGGTGTCTTTGGCTGCGTTTACAAAGGCAGTCCAATTCTGATCTTTTAATCAATTAGTGGCAAAAGAGCTGACTTGATTGGTCAAAACATCAATTAGTGTCTAAAAAGATCAGAGTTGTGCTGCCTGTGTAAACACAGTCTGTCTTTAACTGGCAATAAAAGTATGTGTTCTCATGTTAATACATTGTTATTTCTAAATGGAGCCCCTAAGGCCCAGTCCTTTACATAACACCTGACCTTCAGGGTCAATCAAATCAAAAGTTATTCAAGAGGAAAATACTTATTCATAGAATGAGGGAATATTTTCTCTCGTTCATTTGGGAGTAAAGAGAAGCAATAATATCTGTAGTTTGAAGAGGTGATGATGAGATGAAGGATAGACTAGATGTATTCCGTCCATCCTTCCCTCCTCCTCCTCCAGCCTGCTGTCTGATGCATCACTGGGATATATCTGCTCCTGGCCATTTGTTTGGAGTGCTGGGTAATTGATTGTCCTGGGGGCGTTCTCTCCTAGTGTTCGCCTCGCCATGAATACCCATTTCTTCCTTAATCACCCCCCCCCCCCCCCCCCATACCCGACCCATGGGACACACCGACCAACTCGCCCCCCCCCCCCCTCTCTTCTCTGGGAGCCTGTGATATATGACCATCCCCCTCCACACACACATACAACCTCATACCATGCCCCAGTGGAGAAAGTGTGTGGTCAGACAGCAGTGAAACACAGCTGATGCTACGCCAGCCAGCTTTCTGAACTCTCTACGTCAGAGACCAGAGCAGGGGAAATGTGACTGTAGGGGCCAGTGACCTGAAATGACTTCTCCATATCAGCTCCATATCATACTCTGTAACATCACTAACTGGCCCCACGCAGACACATGCATGCACGCACATATACACCTACACACACAAATCCAAACCCACATACACTCCTTTGTGCCTGAACTCTGAACATGGGGCTGGTTACCCTTACTGAAAAAACACATGATATCACATATGGAAAATCACATGATTTCACATGAAAATTCACGTGAAATTATGTGAAAACACGTGTTTTTAGAAAACGTCACGTGTATTTCCATGGTTTACATGTTGTCACACATTATCACATTAACTTCACATAAGATCACATGAAAACGTGTTTTTGTGGTTTTCATTTGTTTTTTTTTCTTCTGTAAGGGTATCTGCGAGGCAAAAGATGAAGCATGGGCCTCCTGAGCCTGGTTCCCTCTGACTGAGGAGAGAATTTCCTAAAATACCATAGAAATATCAACAGAAGCAGTACCGTAAAATAAAGTGCTACCGGACCCACAGTACCTAGCTCCCTCTTCAATAACACACCAGTAAACAACACTACATTAGCATCGCGGCACACTTTATAGGAAGGACAGGGTACCTGCTGGGGTTAGCTAGCAGCTACAGGAGTGGAGTAAGGTAAGGTACACAACCTCATCACAGCAACACACGGAGGAGGGGAATGGTTCCTGTGCTCAGTGGGGGAGACATACAGAATGAAATGGAACACTATATACATTATACACTATCTCTATGGGGAAGCCAGACCAGGTGTACAGGAGAATAGAGGCAGCACCTTCTCTGTGAGTCTATGGGGGAGAAAGAGGAGAGAAAAAAACAAAAGAGAGCAATGGCTTCTTTCCCTCAGGGCTAATGGAGCGTGAAGTGGACGGGCACCCTAACTGCAGATGCAATCAAAAAGCGGCAATAACCTGTGAAATGCAAACTGTTCCCGTCGCTGACAATGGAATGGAGGAACATGATCGCTAAGACACACACACACACAAACATACACACACACTCCAATGGCTGAACATACTCGGTTCTTTAGCGGGTTGGGTGATGATGCATGCCACTCACATCAAGTCGTTGATTTCAAGGACAGTGGTTTTACAATTTTTGGACAAGAGTACTTGTTACCTTCACAGCATGATTCACCAGTGGTTATCATGTTACTGTTACCTTTTCCATGTGCAACACCTGCAACAGTTCTCATGTCCTCGTGTCAAACTGTAATACTTTGATCATTTAATAAAAAAGGAGACAGTGTACTATGTGTGGAGGTGTCTTCTAATCAGGTCGTCAAGGATACCCTTCTCAATGGGATGGAATTGCAATATGTATATCGCAAATTACAATTTAAATGTCACCTTTCAGAATGAATGAATCTTTGTAATTGTAATGGATTCAAGGGTAAATCTGTCGCTGATGTGTTTCAAAGGGCCTTAAAGTGTGTAGGAAGTACGCGGATCGTGTTTGAGAATTTAACCACCAAAGAAAACTCTTTATCATTCACCTGCACTAGTTCCTCTCATCCATCCATCTTTCTCCTGGGAGAGAGTCCCACCAGCCAGTTCTGTACTTCAGACACATACAGGCACAGACACTATAGGATCAACCCTCTTGAAGGGCACAGTGTGTGGATGCTGGGGGATTTCTGTCAGAAATCAAGGTAAGATGGAGGAATCAAACAAGTACTACTTTAATTTCAACAGACTTGGGAAAAGTTCTGCTGTTGCTGGAGTGGTAATCACCTGATACAGCATGTTGGATATAACCCTGCTGAGCATAGCAACAACACACCCGCATACACACACCCGCACGCACGCACACACACACCATATTATTAAAAGTGAGAAATGCAATCCACTTAAAAAGTTAAAAAGTGCAAGAGCAGAGCGCTGAAGGATTTAAATCCACTAGAGGATGAATAGGATGGCGTGTGTGTCTGTGTGTTTAAATCCACTAGAGGATGAATAGGATGGCGTGTGTGTCTGTGTGTTTAAATCCACTAGAGGATGAATAGGATGGCGTGTGTGTCTGTGTGTTTAAATCCACTAGAGGATGAATAGGATGGCGTGTGTGTGTCTGTGTGTTTAAATCCACTAGAGGATGAATAGGATGGCGTGTGTGTCTGTGTGTTTAAATCCACTAGAGGATGAATAGGATGGTGTGTGTGTCTGTGTGTTTAAATCCACTAGAGGATGAATAGGATGGCGTGTGTGTCTGTGTGTTTAAATCCACTAGAGGATGAATAGGATGGCGTGTGTGTCTGTGTGTTTAAATCCACTAGAGGATGAATAGGATGGCGTGTGTGTGTCTGTGTGTTTAAATCCACTAGAGGATGAATAGGATGGCGTGTGTGTCTGTGTGTTTAAATCCACTAGAGGATGAATAGGATGGCGTGTGTGTCTGTGTGTTTAAATCCACTAGAGGATGAATAGGATGGCGTGTGTGTCTGTGTGTTTAAATCCACTAGAGGATGAATAGGATGGCGTGTGTGTGTCTGTGTGTTTAAATCCACTAGAGGATGAATAGGATGGCGTGTGTGTCTGTGTGTTTAAATCCACTAGAGGATGAATAGGATGGCGTGTGTGTCTGTGTGTTTAAATCCACTAGAGGATGAATAGGATGGCGTGTGTGTCTGTGTGTTTAAATCCACTAGAGGATGAATAGGATGGCGTGTGTGTCTGTGTGTTTAAATCCACTAGAGGATGAATAGGATGGCGTGTGTGTCTGTGTGTTTAAATCCACTAGAGGATGAATAGGATGGCGTGTGTGTGATTGAGACTCACACTCTTTGGACATGCCCACGCCAAAGCACTTCTGGAGCCGGCAGTACTGACAGCGGTTCCTGGTCACCTTGTTTATGTTGCAGTTCTTGTCCCGGTGACACGTGTAGACCATGTTCTTCTGGATGGATCTACGGAAAAAACCCTGAGGGGGAGGGAGGGAGAGAGAGAGAGAGAGACAGAGAGAAAAAAGAAAGGTATCAGTCTTTCTGCTAAAACAAGGTTACATGAGTCATGACTACATTTCTCACACCGGATAAAAGGTCAAATAAAATAAATAAACACCCTAGAGGCAGTTGATGCCGTTTAAGTCACATGGCCTTATTTCTATTACAGCATATTGGATAGCTATCATTCATATTCCATTCACCCAGTTCAATGTAACAGTGGTAGGTTTAGGCTACTACATGATACTCTAATTTTCCCTGTACCCATCATGAGGTTGCTACAACCTAGCCTATGAAGGAAAGATTACAATGTAGGTGCACACAGGTCGAGACATATTTGAGGACAGACAGTGACATTCAATACAGGCTTGCACACTCTTGCCTACATCTAGCTGATATAGGGTGTAATCATTAGTCCAACAGGTGCAAACGAGAGTTTCTATTGGACAAATTCAGGTATGTTTATCCCTATTTTGTTCCGTTTAAGAAATGTTTTTCAACAGAATCGGCGTAATGAATACACTCCTGATCACGCGTAAACACAGTTAACTTTCATAGCAGCCACGTTGTATTCCTTCTTGCATCTATGCGCTCTCCTCCTCTCACCTCTTCCCTTCGCTTGTGGACTTCAATGCACAACACATCAGCTCTATGTGACCAGGCGAAAGAGCTCTAACAGGCTGGAGGACGTCCTCCGGAAGTTGTCATAATTACTGTATAAGTCTATGGAATGGGGTGAGAACCATAAGCCTCCTAGGTTTTGTATTGAAGTAGATGTACCCAGAGGAGGATGGAAGATAGCTGTCCTCCGGCTACACCATGGTGCTACCCTACAGAGTGCTGCTGAGGCTACTGTAGACATTCTTTGCAAAATAGTGTGTTTTAATAACATTTTTGGTGATATTTATTATAGTTTTAGCAAAAAAATTTATTGAGGAGGATGGTCCTCCCCTTCCTCCTCTGAGGAGCCTCCACTGAAATATTGCTTGACTGCTTTCAGCTCAGGATGCACCAAGTGACATAGTGACAGTGAATCAGAGCAATGTGTGTGTGAGTGTGAGAGACAATCAGAGGGAGAGTTGTAGAGGATGTTAACATGGAATGTTAAGTGAAGCCAAGCTAAGTGATGTTCGGTGAAGTGGCGTGACTTTCTATGAATGCTGGTGTAATTGAATATAATAGGAGAATGAACCCCCCCCCTCCAAAAAAAACATGGTTTAAGTCTACAGTGTGTCCAAAAATAACTATGCTGTCACTGTTTTGTACCAGTTGCTTCTATACAATCAGTCACAGCGTTTGCCTATCAACACAGTCAAAGCAGGGGGATAGAGATGAGAGGTATCCGAGGGAGAAAAGGAGGAATTCAAGCAGCTTCCTTAAAGAAGTTTCAGTTGTTATTCATTTGTTATGGCTCTGGGGTCCTTCTCAATGATCCTCCATCATCCAGACCCTCTTGGGCGTCCCTCTCTCTGCCTGAGAAGGTGTGTGTGGTTCAATTTCTATTTGCCATATGCTCCTGTGACGGATGGGACCTTGCGTTTTCATTAGGGGAGCAGGATGCATGATGGGTAACAGATTAGGTCGCGCCCACACAGGGCTGAAACGGCTGACGCTGTAGCTTGTGTGTGTGTGTAACATCCGTCAACATACCGGTACTGCCCATTGGTGCCATGGCAACCACAACAACTAGCCAATCATGTCTAAGATCTCAACACCATGTGACCTGTCGGGGGTCACCTCCCCTCGACTGGTGTTATTCATTTTCTTATTAGAGGTCTTTATTCTTGGCTGATCTACGTGTTTGTGTTTGTGTTTTTTGTGTGTCTTCATCCTACCTGATCTGAGCAGAGAGAATTCTTATAAATTACCTGTCTGTTCTAATAGATAGGTAACACACACACACACACACACACACACACACACACACACACACACACGTGACCATGCATGCCAGGAAAACAGGCTCTAGAGGCAGCTGGCTGCCCTTGGAGCGGGGAGTGTGTGAGTGTGCATCGGTGTGTGTGCGTGTGCATACATCGGTGAGTGTGTGTGCATGCATCGGTGTGTGTCTGCCTCAGAGTCTTTGTGAAGCGATTCTTCACTAGCAGCAGCAGTCAACAGATGCCATGACTCTGGGAGACCTTCATCTCTGCGTTCCTCCAGGGACGCACAATCACACACACACCCTGACACACTCAGACTTAATCATCACATCTGCCCTCTCTCCTCTTCCTCTCTCCCTCGCTCTCTATCTCTACCAAACTGATTCCCTCGCTCCTTCTTTCTTTCTCTCTCATCCCTTTTCCCTCTCTCTCTACCTACCAGTCTCTCTCTACCAATCTGTCTCTCTCTACCTACTTACCTCTCTCTCTCGATCTCTCTCTTGCATTTCAGTGTACAGAGCTGGCCTGTGACAATGGTGTCCATGTGATATTTCCCAGCAGCCACTATGATGCTTGTTGAGTCTGTTTGAAACTCATAATGAGATATCACAGCACAGCCTTGAGCAGGGCATTTTACAAAGGTGTTTATCTAACCACCAGCAGGTGACGATAAACCGAAAATGACCGACATGAGAGAGGAGAGGAGAGTCACAGCTTTCTAAGCTAAGTGTTTTGAGTAGAGGTCGACTGATTATGATTTTTCAACGTCGATACCGATACCAATTATTGGAGGACCCCCCCCCCCCAAAAAAGCTGATACCGATTAATCGTCCAATTTTTTACCTTTATTTATTTGTAATAATGACAATTACAACAATACTGAATGAACACTTATTTTAACTTAATATAATACATAAATAAAATCTATTTAGCCTCAAATAAATAATGAAATATGTTCAATTTGGTTTAAATAATGCATTAACAAAGTGTTGCAGAAGAAAGTAAAAGTGCAATATGTGCCATGTAAAAAAGCTAAGGTTTAAGTTCCTTGCTCAGAACATATGAAAGCTGGTGGTTCCTTTTAACATGAGTCTTCAATATTCCCAGGTAAGAAGTTTTAGGTTGTAGTTATTATAGGAATTATAGGACTATTTCTCTCTATACGATTTGTATTTTCATATACCTTTGACTATTGGATGATCTTATAGGCACTTTAGTATTGCCAGTGTAACAGTATAGCTTCCGTCCCTCTCCTAGCTCCTACCTGGGCTCGAACCAGGAACACATCGACAACAGCCACCCTCGAAGCAGCGTTACCCATGTAGAGCAAGGGGAACAACTACTCCAAGTCTCAGAGCGAGTGACGTTTGAAACGCTATTAGCGCGCACCCGGCTGACTAGCTAGCCATTTCACATCGTTTACACCAGCCTAACTCTTGGGAGTTGACAGGCTTGAAGTCATAAACAGCGCAATGCATTGCGAAGGGCTGCTGGCAAACGCACGAAAGTGCTGTTTGAATGAACGCTTACGAGCCTGCTGCTGCCTACCACCGCTCAGTCAGAATGCTCTATCAAATCATAGACTTAATTATAACATAATAACACACAGAAATACGAGCCTTAGGTCATTAATATGGTTGAATCCGGAAACTATCATCTCGAAAACAAAACGTTTTTCCTGTCAGTGAAATACGGAACCGTTCCGTATTTTATCTAACGGGTGGCATCCCTAAGTCTAAATATTCCTGTTACATTGCACAACCTTCAATGTTATGTCAAAATTACGTAAAAATCAGGCAAATTAGTTCGCAACGAGCCAGGCGGCCCACACTGTTGCATATACCCTGACTCTGCGTGCAATGAATGCAAAATGACACAATTTCACCTGGTTAATATTGCCTGCTAACCTAGATTTCTTTTAGCTAAATATGCAGGTTTAAAAATATATACTTCTGTGTATTGAGGACAGGCTAGATAAACTAGTAATATCATCAACCATGTGTAGTTAACTAGTGATTATGATTGATTGTTTTTTATAAGATAAGTTTAATGCTAGCTAGCAACTTAGCTTGGCTTCTTACTGCATTCGCCTAACAGGCAGGCTCCTCGTGGAGTGCAATGTAAAGCAGGTGGTTAGAGCGTTGGACTAGTTAACCGTAAGGTTGCAAGATTGAATCCCCGAGCTGACAAGGTAAAAATCTGTCGTTCTGCCCCTGAACAAGGCAGTTAACCCACTGTTCCTTGGCTGTCATTGAAAATAAGAATGTGTTCTTAACTGACATGCCTAGGTAAATAAAGGTGTACATTTTTTTTAAATACAAAAAAAATCGGCCAAATCGGCGTCCAAAAATACCGATTTCCGATTGTTATGAAAACTTGAAATCGGCCTTAATTAATCGGCCATTCCAATTAATCGGCCGACCTCTAGTTTTGAGTTCCCACTTCCTCAGTTGGTGAATAGCGCATTCAGAGAGTATTCACACCCCTTGACGTTTCCCACATTTTATTGTGTTACAAAGTGGGATTAAAGTGGATTTAATCGTCATTTTTTTGTCAACAATCTACACACATTACTCTGTAATGTTAAAGTGGAAGAACAATTCTAACTAATAAAACACTAATACAGTATATCGTGATATGACTTTTCGTCCATATCACCCACCTCCCCCTAAAAATAATTTAGCGCTGATTTATCTTTATCGCAAAAAATGTGTCAATTTATCGCAATATGGATTTTTGTCCATATCAAAATTACATTTTGCCCAGCTCCATATCGCTCAGCTCTAAAGCACGCACACGCACACACACACACACACACACACACACACACACACACACACACACACACACACAGGCAGGTAGACACCACTCAGGGGACATGATGTGATCCACCTGGGAGACAGACAGGACAGACACTCTCTCAACTGGATCATTATCCTCCATCTTGTTATCCTTAATGGGAGGAGGGATAGGGTGTCGCACACACACACACACACACACACACAAACACACACACACACACACACACACACACACACACACCGATAGAGTGTCACACACACTGAGTCCAGGACCCAGGAGGCATCTTAGTGGACGTCTCATTTACAGATTAAAAAACGAAAGTGCCGAACATCAATTATTTACCCACACAACTCAACCCCTTCGCTTCACCTCCCACTCTTCATTTACCCCTCCCTCTCTCTCTCTACCAGCCTCCCCTCTTCCAACCCCCTGCCCTTCCCTGTGACTGAGGTGTTTTGTGTTGCCTGAGTATTCACTACAAGAGAGGAAGAGAGGTAGAGAGAGGGATTAGCTTTCATTCTTAATAGCATGGACATCTTATCACCGCGGTGGAAAGCCAAGAGGACACCAGAGACCCTAGGGGGCTCCAGAAAGAAGAGGAGGAGAGGAGGAGAGGGGGTGGGGGGACAATTACCCTTGGCTATTACTTACAACTGCAGTTCACCAGAGAGGTGAGAGACAGAGAGAGAGGGGGGGAGCAAGAGAGAGAGAGTGAGGGATAGATAGATGGATGGATGGATGAATGGGGGATGGAGGGTCAGAGAGGGAGAGAGCAGGAGATAGATGGTGTGTGTGAGAGAGCGAGAGAGAGAGAGAGAGAAAGAAAGAAAGAAAGAAAGAAAGAAAGAGGAAAAAGAGAGAGAGAAGTGGAGAGATGGAGGGAGGGATGAATGGACCGATGGAGAGATAGAGAGGGGGGCCAGAGTTGTGTTACAAGGTGCAAGGAGGGGAGAGAATAATGTTTTCGTCGGTTCACCATTGTGTGGGATTTGTGTTCCTCTGTAGAACATGGGAGAGGTGAGGAGCAGAGCGGGTTGGACCAGGGTTGGTCAAGGGTTGGACCAGGGTTGGACCAGGGTTGGACCAGGGTTGGACCAGGGTTGGGTGACATTGAAAAGGCAGAGTAAATAAGAGAGTAAGAAAGGAGCTCCGCATGGCACAAAGACTGGCT
The DNA here is from genome assembly GCF_901001165.1 of Salmo trutta. Lineage (NCBI taxonomy): Eukaryota > Metazoa > Chordata > Actinopteri > Salmoniformes > Salmonidae > Salmo > Salmo trutta. Next base: position 21,244,925 of record NC_042990.1, on the reverse strand, counting down.
TTGTTGCCCTAGTAATCATGAAACCTCAGCAGATAACAGAGAGAGAGAGAGAGAGAGAGAGAGAGAGAGAGAGAGAGAAGAGAGAAAGAGAGAGACAGACAAAGAGAGAGAGCGACAGAGACAGAGGAAGAAGACAGAGAGAACGAGAAGATAGGAGAGCCAGAGTGAGAGAGAGAGCAGAGACAGAGAGAGAAAGAGAGAGAGCGACAGAGACAGAGGAAGAAGACAGAGAGAACAAGAAGATAGGAGAGACAGAGAGAAAGAGAGAGAGACTCCCACATCTATTAGGTGAATTACCAGTGTGCTACCACAGCAGCAGGAGAGGTTCAAATAAAGAGGGAGAAAGAAAGACAGTGAGTGAGTCGGAGCCTTTCAAACAAGAAGCAACTCAGCCAGCATGGCCTGAATAGATAGAGAGACAGAGACAGAGGGGTAGAGAAAATAGAAAAAGAGAGAGGGAGACTGGATAGAGAGGATGGAGCAGAGAATGAGGAGAGCCCCCCGATGGGTTTCAGATCACCCACCACCCACAGACGACCCATAGCGGCCCCATTCTTCAGGTTTCCTCCCTCTATCTCTCTCTCGCTCTTTCCCTCCCCTCTCTCTCCCGTATTCCCCCTTTCTCACTATTTCAATTTAAGGGGCATTATTTGCATGGGAAACACATGTTTACATTGTCAAAGCAAGTGAAATAGATAATAAACAAAAGTGAAATAAACAATAAAAAATGAATAGTAAATATTACAAAATAATAAATAATAATAAATACATTTCAAATGTCATATTATGTCTATATACAGTGTTGTAATGATGTGCAAATAGTTAAACTACAAAAGGGAAAAATAAATAAGCATAAATATGGGTTGTATCTACAATGGTGTTTGTTCTTCACTGGTTGACCTTTTCTTGTGGCAGCAGGTCACAAATCTTGCAGCTGTGATGGTACACTGTGGTATTTCACCCAGTAGATATGGGAGTTGATCAAAATCAGGTTTGTTTTCGAATTCTTTGTGGATCTGTGTAATCTGAGGGAAATATGTGTCTCTAATGTGGTCATACATTTGGCAGGAGATTAGGAAGTGCAGCTCAGTTTCCACCTCATTTTGTGGGCAGTGTGCACATAGCCTGTCTTCTCTTCAGAGCCAGCTCTGCCTTCGGCGGCATTTCTCAATAGCAAGGCTATGTTCACTGTATTTCTCTCTCTCTCCACCCTATCTCCCCTCCTCCCCCTTCTATCTCTCTCTTTCTACCCTATCTCCCCCTCCCCCTTCTATCTCTCTCTCCACCCTATCTCCCCTCCTCTCCCCTTCTATCTCTCTCTCCAACCTATCTCACCTCCTCCCCTTCTATCTCTCTCTCTCCAATCTATCTCACCTCGTCCCCCTTCTATCTCTCTCTCTCCAATCTATCTCACCTCCTCCCCCTTCTCTCTCTCTCTCTCTCTTTCCTATTCAGCCCTTGTCTTTCTGGCCCAGTCTTGGTGCTGGCCTGCGGGCACCCAGCAGATATCTTCAGTCTTCTCTTCTCTCTCAGCAGATTGTAACACTCTGCTACACTAAGCTTCTGACGTACACACAGGATCGGCTGACCGTCCCTATTCAAGAAAAGCAGCAGGCTTCTTAACTAGGCTGGACAGTGGAGAAAGAGGCTGACATCTCAATGAAGCCTTGTACTGTTTTGAATTATAACTGGAGATCTGTGTTCATAGCTTGTTTTAGTGCATCTATCATTGATGCGTGATTTATATGAAAGTCAACGTTAAGCCAACAAATTTCAAGCAGATATGCTGATTTTTTAAATTTATGATTCTTTTTTAAGCAAAGCAAATCACACACACACATTATGTTCTTCTATCCTTGTAGGGACCTAAAAAATGTTTCATTCAAAATCCTATTTTCCTCATCCCATAACCCTAACCCAAACCCTAAACTTAACTCCTAACCCTCAACCTAACCACTAACCCCTTACCTTTACACTAACCCTAATTGTAACCCTAACCCTTAACCTAACCACTAAGCTTAAATTTGCCTTTGTCCTCATGGGGATGTAGGAAATGTCCCCACGAGGGATAATATGTCCTTGTTTTACTATCCTTATGGGGACTTATGGGAATTTTAGGTCCCCACAAGGATAGAAGAACCAACCCAGACACACACACACACACACACACACACACACACACACACACACACACACACACAAAGCATACGCATGCATGCATGGACACAAACACACCACACGCACGCACGCACGCACACACAAAGCATATGCATGCATGCATGGACACACACGCACACGCGCGCACACACACACTCACACACACACACACACACACACACACACACACACACACACACACACACACACACACACACACACACACACACACACACACACACACACACACACACACACACACACACAGGCTCATCTGGGTCATGTTCTCTGTTTCTGAGTGTAATGACTATTATTAGAATTGGAGCTATGATGACTGCCAGCTGGGGTAGACAGACACATCAGGGAAGTGTGTGTATGTGCGTGTGTGCGATTGATTGTGTAGTATTCAAGAATACCAACGTAGCGGAATGTCTTTTGAACTCCAACTCTCTGACAGTCAGACAGTAGTGTTGTGTTCTCATCTCCCCTAGGCCGAGACAGAGGCCGGAGGCAACTCCTGTCTGACTACATTTCAGACACAGGATGCATGTTAACAGGCCTGATGAGTTGTAAGCTGGAAGACTGTCATTATATACGCAGGAACACAGTAGTGAGGTTGTGAATAATGTACAGATGTAGGATCTTTAGTTGCTGAGAATTATTATCCTGCACTGCAGGATATGCAGATGAGCTTCGTGATTTACATAAATTCACAGAAAACCTGCACTAACACACGATTAAATTAACAGTATTTCACTTTTCATGCAGTCTACTTTTGACCAGCTTATATAATATCCTAAACACCGATGAAGCAACATTATGGACTAAACGTTCAAATTCTGCTGCTGCAGGATTAATTTGCTATGACAACACTGGTCAAATTAAGACACTATATCTGTATTGGTGAAGGGAGAATTGTATAAAGAATTTAGATGAGGATTACATTTAGACATTTGCGTACAGTGATTGAATGACTAGTTACATGCATTTCATCTCATTACTTTAAACTCTTCCTTTTTTGCATTACACAAGCTACCTTTTTGTGTTTTTTTGTATTTCAGTTTAGTTGAAAGCATTGTCAAACAATGAACTAATCTAAAACTCCTATGTAAATCCAACAGGTAAATCATTCACCATGTCATTCGAATAAACCAAGGAAATACAGTCTGCAGAATCAAATCTCACTTCTCAGTAGAAAAGGAAACTCCTCATTTCCACTCCAGTATGTATCAAATCACACACTTCATTTCAATAGATTGTTCTTCACACTTTCCAACACACACACACACACACGCACGCACGCACACACACACACCACACACACACCCACGCACACCTAGACAAAGACAGACAGGCAGATAATTGACTTAAAGTACACTTGAAGTAACACATAATAATCCACTAACAAAAGAGACAAAACAACTCAACTAGGGGAACGAGGGATTTCAAAAGGAAAAAGGAAGAGAAAATGGCATCCCTTCATCCTTTAACATAATCAGATCAATTTTCAGTCACACCTCTCTGTGTGCTGAGCCACATTGACCTCCTGCATTTGATTTCTGCCTCTATTAGAAATGAAGCACTTTCATGTTGTAGAACGTTTGACAAATCACATTACGGACTGTGTGTTAGCAGTGTGTGTGTGTGTGTATCTGAACATGAGTGTGTTTACGTTTGTGTGTTTGTATGTGTGTGTGTGTGTGTGAGTGTGTGTGTGTGTGTGTGTGTTTGTATATGTGTGTGTGTGTGTGTGTGTGTGTGTGTGTGTGTGTGTGTGTGTGTGTGTGTGTGTGTGTTTGTATATGTGTGTGTGTGTGTGTGTGTGTGTGTGTGTGTGTGTGTGTGTGTGTGTGTGTGTGTGTGTGTGTGTGTTTGTATATGTGTGTGTGTGTGTTTGTATGTGTGTGTGTGTGTGTGTGTGTGTGTGTGAGTGTGTGTGTGTGTGTGTGTGTTTGTATATGTGTGTGTGTGTGTGTGTGTGTGTGTGTGTGTGTGTGTGTGTGTGTGTGTGTGTGTGTGTGAGTGTGTGTGTGTGTGTGTGTGTGTGTGTGTGTGTGTGTGTGTGAGTGTGTGAGTGTGTGTGTGTGTGTGTGTGTGAGTGTGTGAGTGTGTGTGTGTGTGTGTGTGTGTGTGTGTGTGTGTGAGTGTGTGTGTGTTAGCAGCTTCTGTCCTGCTCTGAGGGTAGTTTAGACTGAGGGCTACACAGCTCCATGTCCTCTCTCCCCTCTTTCCCTTCCTTTTCTCTGTTCTCTTTCCCTCCCTCTCCCCTCTCTCTCTCTCTCCCACTCCCCTCTCTCTCTCTCTCCCTGTGAAGTGAACTGTCATCCTAACAGGTCTTTAGATCATTCCCTGACATTACCATCAGACAGCTGGAGGTAAATAAAGACATTAAAAACACATAGAGGACAAGTTGGACCCTGGGAGACCAGGGGAGACTGGAGCAGCACACAGTGTGTGTGTGAGTGCATGCGTTGTGTGTGTGTTATCCAGAGTGTATGTTGTCTACCTCCTCTAACTCAGCGGTTCCCAATCTTCTGTTCTGGGCACCACCAAATTACCGTCAAAAGCTCTCGAAGACCACCATCCCGGAATCACCGAATTTTTTTACATTAAATATCTTGGTGGTCAAATTTAGAGTTTGATCACTGAATGTAAAAGCCTATTGTTAATATTAGTATTAACAATTTGCATTGTGAAAAGTAACGTAAAATTGCTTATAATACCCTTAATACCCTCAACTGTTATTATTCTTGGAAGAAGGAAAAAAATCATACAAAAAATACAAATTTGCAGACCACCTGCAGTACCCCCCACAGACCACAGGTTGAAAACTACTGCTCTACATCTCTCTGCTCATCAAACTGGTTCAATCAAACCAATCCTGTTATGCAGAATGCTACGGAACTAAGGAGAAGAAAAGACCGGAACAGAGAGGAAAAGGGTTCATTCCAAACCAATTCACATCCCTGCCAAGGAACTGTCAGATATGACAACATGTTAAAAGGTTCCATCCCTGTGGCGGAACACTGAATCAGAATGTTGGGGCGGAACATTGGAGTGAACATTCTATACATGTTATTAAGTGGGGTTAAGTGATATAATATAATCCTTACCTCATAGAAATATAATTAGAACACATGATACCCTGGCATTGTTGAATTGTTTCTGATTGGCTTTAAGGGCATTCTAGAGCGTGCATTATTTAAGTGATAATGCCCTCAAATGCCCTCAAAGCCGGTGTTTGGAGGATATATTGGCATGGGTGTTGTTAGGCCTGAGACGAAGTCGAAGACCGGCAAACCATGCCAATATATCCTCCAAACACCACATTCGAGGGCATTATCACTTTCATACAACGGGTTACTAACATATTCAAATAATGATTGAAATACTTTTATTAAAAAAGTTATTTTGATGAATTTATTCATACTATTCATCCCTCCACAAGATATAGTCCAGACACAAATCTAGGGTTGCTACCCAAGCCGGCTGGTCGTCCCATCGGTTCGGTTGACAGAGACGCGACTCAGTCGTTCAGTCTTTTTGTTCTGTATCTATGGACGTGACCCAGTCGTTCGTTCTATATGTTCCATTGCCATACTGGCTGGCAACATTCTTATCCCTTGCTTGCTAGCTAGCCAACTACGGCTAAATTACAGTCACGTCAAATAATAGCAATGTAGCTGCATTTGCGTTTGTTTAAGCTGTTTTCTAGTGACATTTATTTGCATACATCCATAATAATGAGTTAATGATGCGCAATTTCGCCTGGCATAGAAAATGTGGTCTCTCATCAAGACACTGTTCATAGGAGCTAGCCAACAACACAGCTTACACAATCACTTCAAACTGAAGCTGGAAAGACAGCAAACTAGCTGCACTTCATTTCGTTTGATCTGTTTTCTATTGATAGTTCTTTGTATGTATCCATAAAAATTACGCTGATTCATGATTTCGACTAGCTGAGAAAAGCTTCCTGTCTGTCTGTCTCATGCTGATTCCCTACACGTTCATTACTATGGGACAGCTGGAGATTGAATATTGAAACAATGTTGCAAATGTCGGAGAGACAGACAGCAAGGTTTATACAAATCTCCGCTGTTGAAAACTAAATGTTAGTCTAAAAGAAATGTGATATAATGTTTAGATGCTTTTTATAGTGGAGATCAAGTTAATAAATTGCTTGGCTGGGCTGATGAGACAGTGGATTGCACAGAGTAAATAGGGATTTTAACGACATAGATTTAGCCGGTGGTAATTTGTGGAATAGACACAGGCTGGAATGCGGTTTTAACCAATCAGCATTTTATTAATATTATGGGTTTGTAGGCGAAAGAGGCACTGGGCCTAGTCTATTGGCCTTGGGAACTCTGGTACACTATGTTGATTATGGCCTAAAGTTTGTGTGCTCGACAGATATAAGTAAAATACATACAATACCAGTCAAAAGTTTGGACACAATTACTCATTCCAGGGTTTTTCTTAATTTTTTACTATTTTCTACATTGTAGAATAATAGCGAAGACATCAATACTATGACATAACACATATGGAATCATGTAGTAGCCAAAGAAGTGTAAAACAAATCAAAATATATTTGTGATTTTAGATTCTTCAAAGAAGCCACCCTTTGCCTTGACGACAGCTTTGCACACTCTTGGCATTCCCTCAACTAGCTTCATGAGGTAGTCACCTGGAATGCATTTAAATGAACAGGTGTGCCTTGGTAAAAGTTAATTTGTGGAATTTCTTTCCTTCTTAATGCATTTGAGCCAATCAGTTGTGTTGTGACAAGGTAGGGGTGGTACACAGAAGACAGCCCTATTTAGTAAAAGACCAAGTCCATATTATGGCAAGAACAGCTCAAATAAGCAAAGAGAAACGGCAGTTCATCATTACTTTAAGACATGGTCAGTCAATACGGAAAATTTGAAGTGCAGTCGCAAAAACCATCAAGAACAATGATGAAACTAGCTCTCATGAGGACCGCTACAGGAAAGGAAGATCCAGAGTTACCTCTGCTGCAGCGGATAAGTTCGTTAGAGTTACCAGCCCAAATAAATGCTTCACAGTGTTCAAGTAACAGACACATCTCAACATCAACTGTTTGAAGGAGGAGACTGCTTGAATCAGGCATTCATGGTTGAATTGCTGAAAAGAAACCACGACTAACGGACACCAATAAGAAGAAGAGACTTGCTTGTGTAATTTAAATTAGACCAGTGGACATCTGTCCTTTGGTCTGATGAGTCCAAATTTGAGATTTTTGGTTCCAACCGCCGTGTCTTTGTGAGACGCATTTTATAAAGTAGCCGGATGATCTCTGCATGTGTTGTTCCCGCCGTGAAGCATTGATGAGGAGGTGTGATGGTGCTTTTCTGGTGACACTGTCAGTGATTTATTTAGAATTCAAGGCACACTTAACCAGCATGGCTACCACAGCATTCTGCAGCGATACACCATCCCATCTGGTTTGCGCTTAGTGGGACTATCATTTGTTTTTCAACAGGACAATGACCCAACACACCTCTGTGTTAGGGCTGTGTAAGGGCTATTAGACCAAGGAGGAGAGTGACGAAGTGCTTCATCAGATGCCAACCTCAAGCCAATTGAGATGTTTTGGAATGAGTTGGACAGCTGAGTGAAGGAAAAGCTGCCAACAAGTGCTCAGCATATGTCGGAACTCCTTCAAGACAGTTGGAAAAGCATTCCAGGTGAAGCTAGTTGAGAGAATGCCAAGAGTGTGCAAAGCTGTCATCAAGGTACATTTTTAGTCATTTAGCAGACGCTCTTATCCAGAGCGACTTACAGTAGTGAATGCATACATTTCATACAATTTATTTATTTTTTTTTTAAAAAAATTCTGTGCTGGCCCCCCGTGGGAATCGAACCCACAACCCTGGTGTTGCAAACACCATGCTCTACCAACTGAGCTACAGGGAAGGCTGTAGGTACTTTGAAGAATCTAAAATATATTTGGATTTGTTTAACACTTTTTTGGTTACTACATGATTCCATATGTGTTATTTCATAGTTTTGATGTCTTCACTATTATTCTACAATGTAGAAAATAGTCAAAATAAAGAAAAACCCTGGAATGAGTAGGTGTGTCCAAACTTTTGACTGGTACACTTTCAAACTCTTAAAGTTACTCTTTATCTGGTTTCCCCACTATGGAACCATCAGAATAGTTCCCCAAAGTGCAAACTCTAAGAAACTGTGTGGTTTGAAGTTTTTTTGTTTTTGTTTCAAGTTTCACTGTTTCAAGTACTCAAAGGTATTTGACCCAGGTCTGGTTCAATGCTGTGTGCTGTGTTGAGTTGGTCCTCATCGCTCTCTGTGGGAACAGTTTCAGAACCCCCAGAGGGGTGATGTCACTAAGGTGTAGGACACAACTGTCACTTCTGAACAGTAGAGGAGGCTGCCTTTGGTTTGAGACGTCTTGACTTTCACCGAATACCCATGACAAGTAACCCCCCTAGCGCACCACTACTACTGCATATGCATGTACTTATGGAAGCCCATATGTCTGCTCACTGATTTACCAATTCAAATCAGCTTTCCTCCAGATATCAAACAAAAGCGAGCGTTGCTGGTGTCAGATGATGTAAATGAGTTGAGTGTGTTCTGCTATGAAAACGTCTAAAAGACGCGGATCACATCTGCCGTAGTCTTTGTTTTCTCTTCTTGTGTCTCTCTTCCTCATCTGCTGGTGTTTCTCTCTCATCTCTCTCATTACATGCATATGTATTCAGGGGAGTCGTCTAATGACCGATGTGTGTGACAAAAGGGTGTATCTAAGGGCATTTATTTTCAAGGGGAATTCAACAGGCATGTATATTTTGTATCCTTTATTAAATCAGAGTAGACACATTGAGATTGACATGGCGTCGACAGATATGGCAGCTCTGCTTCTAGCTCTTAAGCAACTTTGCAGTATTTTATTTTTTTATGTGTTATTTCTTACATTATTGGCCCAGAAATGTTTTTGTGTTATTACATACAGCCAGAAATAACTTTTAAATATCAGAGCGGCGGTAACTCTCCAGCATCACGACCAGGAATACGACTTTCCCGAATTGGATCCTTTGTTCGTATCCCCCAGGGCAATTTAACTTATTCCAGAGACTGGTCCAAAACACCACCGGCGGAGAAGAGGTATTCGGTGAAGACTTCTAGTCCGACTCAGGAGGCGTGCACACCATACACCGCTTCCGAGTATATTACACGCTAATGTTCAGTCTCTGGATAATAAAATAGATGAGCTCATGGCGAGGATCTCCTTCCAGAAAGACATCAGGGATTGTAACAGACTCTGTTTCACGGAATCATGGCTCTCTCCGGATATACTGTCCCCGTCCATACAGCCAGCTGGGTTCTCAGTACATTACGCATACAGGAATAAAGAACTCTCTGGGAAGAAGAAAGGCAGGGTGTATGTTTCATGATTAACTACTCATGGTGTGATTGTGATAACATACAGAAACGCAAGTCCTTTTGTTCACCCGACCTAGATTACCTCACAATCAAATGCCAACCGTTTTACCACCCAATAGAATTATCTTCAATTATAGTCACAGCCGTGTATATTCCCCCTCAAGCCAATACCACGACGGCCCTCAAAGATCTACCCTGGACTTTATGCAAACTGGAAACCACATATCTTAAGGCCACATTTATTGTAGCTAGCGATTTTAACAAAGTACATTTAAGGAAAACACTACCGAAGTTCTACCAACACATTGACTGTAGTACTCGCTCTGGAAAAACATTGGAACACTGCTACTCAACTTTTCTAAATGCCTACAAGCCTCTCCCCCACCCTTCGGCAAATCTGATCACGACTCCATTTTTCTCCTCCCACGTCCTCAGAGCATGTGCAGACCAGCTGGCTGGAGTGTTTACGGACATATTCAATCTCTCCCTATCCCAGTCTGCTGTCCCCACTTGCTTCAAGATGTCCACCACTGTTCCTGTACCCAAGAAAGCAAAGGTAACTGAACTAAATGACTATCGCCCCGTAGCACTCACTTCTGTCATTATGAAGTGCTTTGAGAGGCTAGTTAAGGATCATATCACCTCTACCTTACCTGACACCCTAGACCCACTTATATTTGTTTACCAGCCCCAATAGATCCACAGACGATGCAATCGCCATCGCATTGCCCTATCCCATCTGGCCAAAAGGAATACCTATGTAAGAATGCTGTTCATTGACTATAGAGCAGCACCGTTGCACCCTCCAAGCTCATCATTAAGCTCTGGGCCCTGGGTCTGAACCCAGCCCTGTGCAACTGGGTCCTGGACTTCCTGAAGGGCCGTCCCCAGGCGGTGAAGGTAAGAAACAACACCTCTACTTCGCTGATCCTCAACACAGGGGCCCCACAAGAGTGCGTGCTATATACCTTCCTGTACTCCCTGTTCACCCATGACTGTGTGGCCACGCATGCCTCCAACTCAATCATCAAGTTTGCAGACGACACAACAGTAGTAGGCCTGATTACCAACAATGATGAGACAGCCTACATGGAGGAGGTGAGGAACCTGGGAGAGTGGTTCCAGGAAAATAACCTCTCACTCAACACCAACAAAACAAAGGAGCTGATCGTGGACTTCAGGAAACAGCAGAGGGTGCACCCCCCTACCCACATCGACGGGACCGCACTGCAGAAGGTGGAAAGTTCCTCGGCGTACACATCGCTGACAAACTGAAATGGTCCACCCACACAGACAGTGTGGTGACCTCAGGAGGCTGAAGAAATTTGGTTTGGCACCTAAAACCCTCACAAACTTTTACAGATGCACAATTGAGAGCATCTTGTCGGGCTGTATCACCACCTAGTACGGCAACTGCACCGCCCGCAACCGCAGGGCTCTCTAGAGGGTGGTGCGGTCTGCCCAACGCATCATTGTGGGAAAACTGCCTGCCCTCCAGGACACCTACAGCACCCGATGTCACAGGAAGGCCAAAAAGATCATCAAGGACAACAACAACCCAAGCTACTGCCTGTTCATACCGCTATCATCCAGAAGGCGAGGTCAGTACAGGTGCATCAAAGCTGGGACTGAGAGACTGAAAAACAGCTTCTATCTCAAGGCCATCAGACTGTTAAATAGCCATCAGTAGCACCTTAGAGGCTGCTGCCCTATATACATAGACTTGAAATCACTGGCTACTTTAATAATGGAACACTAGTCACTTTAATAATGTTTACATATCTTGCATTACTCATCTTATATGTATATACTGTACTCTATTCTATTGTATCTTAGTCTATGCCGCTCTGAAATTGTTCGCCCAAATATTTATATATTCCATCCCTTTACTTTGGATTTGTGTGTATTGTGTGTATTGTTGTGAAATTGTTAGCTATTACTGTTAGATATTACTACACTGTTGGAGCTAGAAACAAAAGCATTTCGCTACACCCGCAATAACATCTGCTAAACATCTGTATGTGACCAATAACATTTGATTTGATTTGATTTGAGAGAACGATCACGCTCAATTGACTCTGTCCAATAGAGGGGCTCGGCCCTCACACCCCATGACAACAATGCCCTGGCCATGGAGAGGAATACAACACAGAAAAAGCATAATCCCTGGTCTAATCCCTTCCGAGGCAAGATGTCACAGAAATCAAAGCTATTCTAGCATGAATTCTACTATTTCTACATCCTGCTACCAGCCACTCAGCGGAGAAAGAGAGACAGAAAGGAAGGAATACCATCTGCAGTCCAGTCAGGGTGCAGTAGTGGAAGGAATGTGTTTGGCCTAATTAAATAGTTATGTTTGGTGTGTGTGCGTGCATGCGCACGTGTGTGAGTGTGTTTTCTATTGAAGTGTGTGTGATCGTATGCATTTGTTAGTGTTTCCTATTGACTTCCCCCTATTTCTGTAGCTATGTTCTAATTAAGCAATAAGACCAGAGGATGTGTGGTATATGGCCTATATACCATGGCTAAGGGCTGTTCTTACGCACGGCGCAATTCGTAGTGCCCGGATACAGCCCTTAGCCGTGGTATATTGGCCATATACCACAAACCCCTGAGGTGCCTTATTGCTATTATAAACTGGTTACCAAAGTAATTAGAGCAGTAAAAATACACGTTTTGTCATACCCGTGGTATGGTGGTCTAGTATAAACTGTGTGGTTTGAGCCCTGCATTCTGATTGCCTGAAAGCCATGGTATATCAGATAGTATATCAGCAATAAGCAACAATTGCAATAAGGCTCCTCGTGGGTTTGTGATATATTGCCAATATAGCATGGCTAAGTGCTGTGACCAGGCACTCCGCGTTGCATCGTGCATTCGATCTGCCCTTAGCCGTGGTATATTGGCCATATACCACACCCCCTCGGGCCTTATTGCTTAACTATACCTCCATGGTACTGTATATATTTGCAGTATGTCTGCCTCTAGGTGGTATTCGCAGGTCACAGGGCTGTAGGTACGGGGTCACACTGGGGCTTATAGCGTCTTATTCCCCCCCTCCTCCCCCCAGGCCTAAACTCCAAAGGATTCCTGACATTCCAGTTGTAGCAGGAGAGAGATAATGAAGATGCATATTCAGCCTCCAAAACCACACTGGACTGGAGTTTGAACCAACGGGTTGTATGTTCTGTACGTACAGTACACTGGTACATCCAGTATGCACAGTCAGGTACAGCTGCGTTGATAGACTGTGGACAACATCAATCAGAGGTTTTTCCTCACGAAGTGACCTTCATTTCTGGTTATGTCAAGTTGTGGGGAAGATGTCTGGCTCTAGAGGTCTGCTGGTTTTGGTGTGAATGTTGATGGTTTTGGTGGGAATGTTGATGTTGATGGTTTTGGTGTGAATGTTGATGGTTTTGGTGTGTATGTTGTAGAGGTTGACCGATTAATCGGAATGGCCTATTAATTAGGGACGATTTTAAGTTTTCATAACAATGGGTAATCAGCACTTTTTGACACCGATTATGGCCGATTAAATTGCACTCCACGAGGAGACTGCGTGGCAGGCTGACTACCTGTTACGCGAGTGCAGCAAGAAGCCAAGGTAAGTTGCAAGCTAGCATTAAACTTATCTTCTAAAAAACAATCAATCTTAGCATAATCACTAGTTAACTACACATGTTGATGATATTACTAGTTTATCTAGCTTGTCCTGCATTGCATATAATCGATGCGGTGCCTGTTAATTTATAATTGAATCACAGCCTACTTCGCCAAACGGGTGATGATTTAACAAGCGCATTCGCGAAAAAAGCACTGTTGTTGCACCAATGTACCTAACCATAAACATCAATGCTTTTCTTTAAAATCAATACACAAGTATATATTTTTAAACCTGCATATTTAGTTAATATTGCCTGCTAACATGAATTTCTTATAACTAGGGAAATTGTGTCACTTCTCTTGCGTTCCGTGCAAGCTATCAGGGTATATGCAGCAGTTTGGGCCGCCTGGCTCGTTGTGAACTGTGTGAAGACTGTCACAGGCGTCGAAAGGCGCAGCGTGGATAGTGCTCATTCTTAATTTATTATATGAGAACACTTAAACAAAAATAACCAAACGACCAACAGTTCCGTCAGGTACAGCAACTAAACGGAAAACGGAAAACAAACACCCACAAGACCCAAAGAAAAACAGGCTGCCTAAGTATGGCTTCCAATCAGAGACAACGAAAGATACCTGCCTCTGATTGGAAACCATACTCGGCCACACATGGAAAATTAAACATAGAAACAGAAAACTAGAACAAATTCTCCTAGAAACAAACCAACCCCAAAACACACAAAACAACCCCCCTGCCACGCTCTGACCATTCTACTATGGCAAAATGACCCTTCTCACTGGTCAGGACATGACAGAAGACCATTTATTCCTAACGAAGACCGTAATTAATTTGCCAGAATTGTACATAATTATGACATAACATTGAAGGTTGTGCAATGTAACAGGAATATTTAGACTTTGGGATGTCACCCGTTAGATAAAATACGGAACGGTTCCGTATTTCACTGAAAGAATAAACGTTTTGTTTTCGAAATGATAGTTTCCGGATTTGACCATATTAATGACCTAAGGCTCGTATTTCTGTGTGTTATTATGTTATAATTAAGTCTATGATTTTATATTTGATAGAGCAGTCTGACTGAGCGGTGGTAGGCAGCAGCAGGCTCGTAAGCATTCATTCAAACAGCACTTTCGTGCGTTTGCCAGCAGCTCTTCGCTCTGCTTCAAGCATTGAGCTGTTTATGACTTCAAGCCTATCAACTCCCGAGATTAGGCTGGTGTAACCGATGTGAAATGGCTAGCTAGTTAGCGGGGTGTGCGCTAATAGCGTTTCAATCGGTGACGTCACTCGTTCTGAGACCTTGAAGTAGTTGTTCCCCTTGCTCTGCAAGGGCCGCGGCTTTTGTGGAACGATGGGTAACGATGCTTTGAGGGTGGCTGTTGTCGATGTGTTCCTGGTTCGAGCCCAGGTAGGGGCGAGGAGAGGGACGGAAGCTATACTGTTACACTGGCAATACTAAAGTGCCTATAAGAACATCCAATAGTCAAAGGTATATGAAATACAAATGGTATAGAGAGAAATAGTCCTATAATTCCTATAATAACTACAACCTAAAACTTCTTACCTGGGAATATTGAAGATTCATGTTAAAAGGAACCACCAGCTTTCAGATGTTCTCATGTTCTGAGCAAGGAACTTAAACATTAGCTTTTTTACATGGCACATATTGCACTTTTACTTTCTTCTCCAACACTTTGTTTTTGCATTATTTAAACCAAATTTAACATGTTTCATTATTTATTTGAGGCTAAATAGATTTTATTGATGTATTATATTAAGTTAAAATAAAAGTGTTCATTCAGTATTGTTGTAATTGTCATTATTACAAATAAATAAATAAATCGTCCGATTAATTGGTATCGGCTTTTTTTTGGCCCTCCAATAATCGGCATTGGTATCGGCGCTGAAAAATCATAATCGGTCGACCTCTAGTATGATGCTGGTTTTGGTGTGTATGTTGCTGGTTTTGGTTTATGTTGGTGGTTTTGGTGTATGTTGATGGTTTTGGTGTGTATGTTGATGGTTTTGCTGTGTTTGTTAATGGTTTTGGTGGGAATGTTGCTGGTTTGGGTGTGAATGTTGCTGGTTTTGATGTGTATGTCTTACCTTGCAGCCCTCGCAGGCGCTGACACCATAGTGGTACCCCGAGGACTTGTCCTGGCACACGAAGCAGGGCTTGTAGACGCGGGGCGGGGGCAGGGGGGACGGGGGGCTTGGGACAAGCTCCTCAGAACTGGTGCTCTGGGTCTCGATGGCTAGAGAGACACAACAGAAGAAGATGATGAAGAAGATGTGGTAGTTCTTTATTCGTCCCAATTGGAAGAAAAATTGCGTAATGAAGAAGATGATTCAAGTTTTAGTATGGGACAGGATATGTGGTAATGATAGGGCATTCAAAACCCATTTCCTGAGTGAGTGAACTAAAGGTACTGAATTAACTGAAATCAGGGCAGAATCTTTGGCATACAATTACTCTGTCCACATACTCATCCAACAGTGGGTCTGAGTGGCCACTTTATTTCTATTTTGATGTTATTGGAACAGAAACACAAACTTTGTGATATTTAATGAGTTGATATAGAACCTCCAGAACCCTGGAATGAGTTCTCAGAACTACATCTTTGGCCTGATTGATACAGCGGCCATTCAGAGTGAACAAAAACAAACTTTTGAGCCAGTGGGTTTCTTTCTAATAGGTTTTGAAAAGTCCACCTGTGGCTTGACTGAGTTTAAACACAAAGGTTAAAAGGTTGATAAAAATGTTTTTATATTAAAGTGGAAATAGGCTGTGATGACATCATGTTATAGCCTACCAGCAACCAATTTATCTAGCGCCTTGCTCCCATATAGCTCTGGAGTAGGGTTGCAAAACATTCAATAAATTCCCTGGTTTTCCAGGGTGGAGGAATTCGGATTTCCTGCTTATTCCTCCCTGTTTCTGGGAATCCTCCAACCGGAATTTAGAGAAAATCAGAAAACGTATTGAAAATTCCCAGAATTCTGCAACCCTACTCAGGAATATATGTGGCTTGTCCAGGGCCTGCCCATCTATAGATCTATCTGCATGGAGCAGAGCAGAGCAGAGCAGGGTTGGTTGATTGGTTGGTTGGCTGGTTGTTTGGCAGCAGGTTTGTTGGTTGGTTGATTAGATTACATTATTCCATACTTTATCAGCTCAAGCTGAATTCTACATCTATTAGAGAGCAACCCCGTGATCTGTTCCTGACCCTTGACCCCATGCAGAATTCCCCTGAGGTTCAACTTACCCAAGTATTATGTTCAAAAAGGTGTCCTGGGTCAATTTGACACATTACAGTAGATTGGTCAAATATGGGTCAAATTGACTCATTGTGTGTGTATGTGTGTTTCTGTGAGTTTGTTTAACTGTTACAGTATATTGCCAATCTCTTTGTGGTACTAAAGGACAGTGTGAGTAGAACTGCCATGACGGTGAATATTAGTGCTACTGCATGATTCACAGTGACCTCTGCTTCCCCTCTGGTGAATCAAACAGACATGTTATTCGTCAATCAAATCCCAAAGCAAACAGAAACTAGTGCAACTGGTTCGTCAGTTGGAGTGAGTCACTTTGCTATCATCTGTATGCAGTTTGATGCTGATAGTAATCAATATCGTACTACGCACACATCGCTGATGGATCTTTAGGATTTAAATAGTGCTTGTTCACTGACTGTATGTTAGTCCAAATAGTCATTAAATTACTTGAGCGTAAATAAATTAAAACAGTCATTAATGTTCTATCTCTCAGGCATCCCGAGTGGCCATGTGGTCTAAGACACTGCATCACAGTGCTAGCTGTGCCACTAGAGATTCTGGGTTCGAATCAAGGCTCTGTTGCAGCCGGCCGCGACCGGGAGACTCATGGGGCGGCGCACAATTGGCTCAGCGTCGTCCAGGTTAGGGGAGTGTTTGGCTGGCAGGGATGTCCTTGTCCCATTGCGCACTAGGGACTTCTATGATGGGCCAGGCGCAGTGCACGCTGACACGGTTGCCAGGTGTACGGTGTTTCCTCCGACACATTGGTGCGGCTGGCTTCCGGGTTAAGTGGGCATTGTGTCAAGAAGCAGGGCGGCTTGGTTGGGATGTGTTTCGGAGGACGCACGGCTCTCGACCTTCGCCTCTCCCGAGTCCGTACGGGTGTTGCAGCGATGAGACAAGACTGTAACTACCAATTGGATACCATGAAATTGTGGAGAAAAAGGGGTAAAAAAAAAGTTCTCTCTCTGACTTACAAACACCCTCTTCCTGGAACCTGGTATAATTAACCAGGACAGAAAAATAATTTAAGTCAGGTCAGCTAGGTGTGTGTGTGTGTGTGTGTGTGTGTGTGTGTGTGTGTGTGTGTGTGTGTGTGTGTGTGTGTGTGTGTGTGTGTGTGTGTGTGTGTGTGTGTGTGTGTGTGTGTGTGTGTGTGTGTGTGTGTGTGTGTGAACTAGCTCACTATAGCCTACAAAATGCAGTCTGAAGCCGCAGACTACACTGTCACAGGAAGGGAGATACGATCCACCACTTTAATATGTAACATGAGGGAGAGAGACAAGCCGTGCAGGGCCAGAGACAGCGGGGGGACCCGTATCATATGTTGTATCAGATGTAATATGTAAAGGTGTGCGGATGGCGACATGTATGACATGTAATATGTAAAACAAGCTATGGCGTGTTCACATCAGGGAGCTGTGGCACAACGACCATGATAGAAATGTATTCCAGTCTTCCCAGCTGGTACAGTACTGAACACTACAGATGCTACTACATGTTGTGTAGAATACAACACATTGGAACTGATAGAATAGGCCTTCAGAGTGTTTCCAACGCCTTGGATCATTACACATGGGAAAGAGGGAGAGCAGTAGACACACTCACACACACACAAACAACACACTTCTGCCCGGCGCTGCCCATTTGAAACTCATGGTTGGTTCTGGGAGTGTGGCTACCTGCAGACAGATGGAGCACATAAAGGCAGATGCATTTCCCCCTTTGGTGGTGTGTGTGTGTGTGTGTGTGTGTGTGTGTGTGTAACTGTGTGTCTAGAGCGCTGTATAGGCCCTATCGGGCGCTGGGGAGCCTTTGCTCCATTTTCTGGCATTGGCTCTGCAGCAAACTGTCTTCACTGCATGTTAACATAGCTACACACCAGCACCATTACAGAGACTACAGACCAGCGACAGACCAGGCGAGCCAAGGGGTGGGAGCAGTGTGTGTCAGTGTGCGTATACTCTGTGTGTGTGTTTGCGTGTGATAGTGTGTCTGTGTGTATGAAAAAAATGTCTCAAAGCTTATTCTGCTGAACTCTTAACCCCCTGCTGAACCAGCCAGCAGGGTCAGACAGGAAAACACACCCAGCCTGGAGGAGGAGGAAGGGAGGGCAATCTCTGAATGGGGGGAAAGACTAATGGAAAACACAGAGGCTGAGTTAGGAAGGAGCCTTGTTATGGCTATGGCTTGCTGTGGGTGGTGGTGAAGAAGAAGATTTTTTATTTAACCTTCATTTAACTAGGCAAGTCAGTTAAGAACAAATTCTTATCTACAATGACAGCCTAGGAACAGTGGGTTAACTGCCTTGTTCAGGGGCAGAAAGACATATTTTTACCTTGTCAGCTCGGGGATTCAATCTACCAACCTTTTGGTTACTGGCCCAACGCTCTAACCACTAGGCTACCTGCCGCCTCAAGAAGAAGAAGAAGAAGAAGTAGAAGAAGAACAAGAAATAGAAGAAGTAGTAGAAGAAGTAGAAGAAGTAGAAGAAGTAGAAGTAAAAGAAGTAGAAGAAGAAGAAGAAGTAAAAGAAGTAGAAGAAGAAGAAGAAGCAGAAGAAGTAGAAGAAGAAGAAGAAGCAGAAGAAGTAGAAGAAGAAGAAGAAGCAGAAGAAGTAGAAGAAGAAGAAGAAGCAGAAGAAGTAGAAGAAGAAGAAGAAGTAAAAGAAGTAGAAGAAGAAGAAGAAGCAGAAGAAGTAGAAGAAGAAGAAGAAGCAGAAGAAGTAGAAGAAGAAGAAGAAGCAGAAGAAGTAGAAGAAGAAGAAGAAGCAGAAGAAGTAGAAGAAGAAGAACGCTTTAGAAGTGAAGAGGGTCCTATAGGTCAGTTAAAAATAATTTGTGGGCCAATCAACCATGTCTATCCTCACTGTGTCCACCTGTCCCTACCCCGTTCACCACATTGTCCCCACACTGAGGGTCAGATAGCTAGATGACCAGTGACATGAAAAGAAAACAATCTGTGACGTCCACAAACTTCACAGATGGCTAGGAGGGAGGTACCTAAGGCAAGATCTGTTCTCTCCCCCCCCCCCCCCCCACACACACACACACACACAGTACAATATCACAATGACATGGAATCAGGACATGGACTGTTTCTACCCTGTAATCATGAGACCACAGTTATGTCCAAATGACTGTTATACTGCAGCGATCCATTTACAACAACCCTACCTTCAACAAACAGAAAGAGAATAAACAGGTAGAACGAGACAGCAGGTTACTATCGCTAGTAGACACTACAGCGCCGTATTGCACGCACAGTGCAGCAACTGTCCTGCCAATACCACAGTACAGCCTTTTAGCGCCAGTTCCCTTCACAACTCCACCTCTCTGCTGGTAGTTTATCGAAGCTGGAAGTGTTTTTCTCCCCTTCTTCCTCTGGGTTATTTGCAGGAGCAGGGAGCACATAGAGCACACACACACACACACACACACACACACACACACACACACACACACACACACACACACACACACACACACACACACACACACTCACTCACACACAGACAAACAACTCACATACACCAGGCGGGAGGAGAAAGAGAGTCAATAGGAAACGGTCAAAGTTCGCCCAAAGTACACCAAATTAGAAGCAGCTTTGTGGTGGGAGGGAGAGAGGGAGCAGCACTGGCTGTAGTACACATTTAATTCCATTCTTTAAACACTAACTGGAAGAGAAGATAGAAACAATAAAAAACCAGTCATCTAACTGTATGTCTTGTCTAGAGAAAGACGAGGAAAAAGTTATACTTGTGCTGCTGGTCTGGAGTGAAATGGCCGGCAGACTGAGGTCATGGGGTGCTGAGAGGTGGGGGGGGGTGCTGAAAACTCACAGGGAAACAGTCTGTCTCGTCAGTCTTCAAGACGACACATGTCAAGTGCAAAAGTGTCTCCCAGTAGGGGGAACCAATCAAACTGCAGCTAGAAAAGCCACTGAAACGGATTTGTTAAAGGGACACAGCTTCTAAAGGGGATTATCCAGAGGTGTCAGGGTGTGGATCTGGACCTTGGTTTGAACCACTAAATGTCACTTTGAGTATGGGTCAGAGGTTCATGGTTCATACCAGTCATGTGACTGCGGCTAACCTCTAAGCCGCCCTTCCTGCCTTGACCTCTGGGCGACCCCCTGTGATCTGTTGAGGTCAAAGGTCAAATGGAGACAGAG
Source organism: Salmo trutta (assembly GCF_901001165.1). Taxonomy (NCBI): domain Eukaryota; kingdom Metazoa; phylum Chordata; class Actinopteri; order Salmoniformes; family Salmonidae; genus Salmo; species Salmo trutta. The sequence continues at coordinate 21,224,254 of NC_042990.1, read as the reverse complement.
GGCGTATAAAGAGCCAGAGCTCTCACTGCTACGCTCTACACTGGGGACCGAGCAACGCAACAGGTGTGAGACACTTCAAAGCTTAAAGTGCAACAAGAAAAAATGAGAGACGAGGGGGAAAGAGAGAGAGAGGGAGAGATAGAGGGAAAGAGAAGGTTTCAAATAGAGAGAGAGGAAGAAATGTGACAAGTTTATTTTTAATCTTTAGAAATTCTTTCCCTAAGAGCCTGACAACGTTGTTATGATTCTCCACTCCACGGCAAGCACTTTAAGAGGTCATATGATCCAGACGTCAGCTCTTAGCAGTAAAGGAGACCTGCATTAGACCTGCATTAAACATCTCTGAGCTATAGACAACCCAGCTAACCGGGAACATTCCCAGAACATTAGCTAAGATTCCCATTAAGTTCTACCTTAGGGTTTTATCTAACATTAGGATGATAACATCTCAAAAACATTCAAATACATATATATTTTTTTTAATGAAATATTATTGAAATATTCTCTGAACATTCACTAAAATGCTCCCCCCCTAAAATCTAAAGCGTCTCTCTGTAAGTAACCCAGAACATTAGCTAGGTTGTGGCAAATGTTCTCATAGCACAAAAACATCCAGTAGTGCTGATGTTTGTATAAACCATTTGCATGATATTGCAAGAATGTTACCAGAACACATTTTGTCTGTTCTTTAAAGGTTCTCAGAATGTTTCATTAGGTTGTGGGAACAGTCTCGTGGTAACATTGTGGGGACATCATAAAAGATGAACTGTCCAGTTGTGCGGATGATTATACAATGTTTCTCTTAGGGTGCAAAAAACATCCACCTGATGTTACAAGAATGTAACCAGAACACATTTTTTATGTTCTTTAAAAAGGTCCTAAATCATGTATTTACCGTAAATTCCGGACTATAAGCCGCAACTTTTTTCCCAGGCTTTGAACCTCGCGGCTTAAACAATGACGCAGCTAATATATGGATTTTTCCCGCTTTCAATTTTTTTTTCTCCAAAAAACACATTCTGTGACGTGCTCAGTTTTTTGGCGGCATGAAGCTTTCATTAGACCAATGAAATTGCCGAACGGGTTAAGGTCAAAGAACTTTTTTGTTTACTGTTTAGATTAAATCGAGCGCTCTCAAACTTCCCATCATTCTGATTACGGTAGTCATTTTGTCACCCTCATCATGGCAAAGACACAGAGAAATGCATATGATGCAGCTTTCAAGTTGAAGGCGATTGATCTGGCTGTTGGAAAAGGAAATAGAGCTGCTGCACGGGAGCTTGGTCTTAATGAGTCGATGATAAGACGTTGGAAACAGCAGCGTGAGGAATTGACTCAGTGCAAAAAGACAACTAAAGCTTACTGCTAATTATTATTTTTTTGTTACAAGCCGTGTTTCGTTAAAGCCTATTTATTTTTGTTACAAGCCGTGTTTCATTAAAGCCTATTTATTTTTGTTACAAGCCGTGTTTCGTTAAAGCCTGTGTAAAGTTCATTTGTTTCAATGTATCGGTAGGCACCTGCGGCTTATAGACATGTGCCGCTTATTTATGTTCAAAATAATATATATTTTTTAATTCAGTGGGTGCGGCTTATATTCAGGTGCGCTTAATAGTCCGGAAATTACGGTATGTTGTGGGAACATTGTGGGGATATGACAAGAGATAGATTCCCAAAACACTAAAACTTTCCAGTTGTGCTGACATTCAGATAATGTTTGTACCAGGGTGCACACTTATTTAAAGGTTCCCAGAACATGTAATTAGGTTGTGGGAACAATGTGGGTACATTACAAGAGATAGGTTCCCAAAGCACAAAATATGCTCAGATGACATTCATATAATGTTTAAGTTAGGTTGCACAGGACATTCCCTTAATGTTGTAAGAATGTTGACAGAATACTTGGTCTAAGTTCTTTATAGGTTCCCAGAAACATTTATTTAAGTTATGGGGTTTGTCTGGGATGTTGAAAGAATATTCTTGTGATGTTTACATATTGTACTTAAGAGGTTGCACAGAACAATGTTACACAATGTTCCACACTTTCCAAATAAGTCAGTTCTTATGACGTTCATAGAATATTTGTTCTAGGTTTAACATAATATTCCATTGACTTTCAGACAATATACATGTTTACCTTGTCTTTGAGGTCCTCAGAACATTTCAAGAACATTTAGAAAATGTTATATTCAAGTTTTACCTAATATTACCACATTCTCAACATGCAAATGTCTAGTTCCTTAAAGCATAAGAAAGCAGATTGGAATACATCCCCATTATGTTTCTCTCCAGATTTAATGGCAATTCGCATTTGTGGATTTTGCCCACTACAAGGTGATATAGACATACACGGGCTTTAAAAAGGAAGCATGATGGAATTCCTGATTGACCATACCGCCATGGCTATTTACTGAAAAAATATGTGTGACCCATTTCAGGAAGCTAGTCGTATGTCACATGTCACTACTTCACAGGAGAGGCATTTGAACAACTTTTTTTTAACCAAAAGGCGTTTTTTTAAAGAAATGCCTTCTGGAACATTAATAACAAACTTGTATTCCAATTTTTTACATTTCAAACCTAGTTGGTTTAGCCATGGAAAAAGTCAGGAACCTGCCGGCTAGCAATGATTGGCTGAGATAAATGATGGGCTGGACATGCAGGGAGATGAGTTTGGATTGGTCTGCCAAGTAGCACGCTCCTGTCTATAACGTGAGCTGCTCAGTATGTGTTGATAGCCCTTTTACCACGGCATTTTTTAAAAATATAACGTTAGCCATCGAGAACTACAAATGTTTTGCTACATTTCTCAACAACATTGAATTTAGTAGGCGCTATCGACAAATCAGTTGCAAAAAGTTCTGATGGGCTACTTTCTGCCACAGTCAGTGTGAACCAGAGTGACTTGACACAACACTGGCCAAATAAGATGTAAATACAAACAAAACTGAGTTAAATGGTTCCAGTCTGCTGTAAACCGTTCATACATGTATACGGGTAAGAGTCTAGCTACATTTTCAGACACTATAAGTTTCTAATTTAAAGCATACTGTTTGCTAGCTAGCGAATGTTAGCTTGCTGGCTCACTAGCTAACGTTACGTGTATGATCTGTGTAGTAAGTGTAGTAATATTATTTGAATCAGAAATCTATTTGCATTACTAGTTATGGTCTGATGTTAGCTAGCTAACATTGAACCTAGGTGGTTAGCTTTAGCTACCTGCAGATTCATACTATAGCTATGAATCTGAACAAGGCAGTTAACCCACTGTTCCCCGGTAGGCCGTCATTGTAAATAAGAATTTGTTCTTAACTGACATGCCTAGTTAAAAAAAGGTTAAATAACATATATATATTTTTAAATATGACAATGTTTGTATTGGTAGTACTATGAGTTGGGATTATTCCAGTTCATTGATTAGCTAGCTAGCTACATGTCTAAACAAAAGACTCCACCTCGCCAAATGATTACATGACCCATCAAGTTAGACAGGTGTGTTTGGGGTGATTACAGCCATCTATTGTAAACTCAGCAAAAAAATAAACGTCCTCTCACTGTCAACTGCGTTTATTTTCAGCAAACTTAACATGTGTAAATACTGGTATGAACATAACAAGATTCAACAACTGAAACATAAACTGAACAAGTTCCACATACATGTGACTAACAGAAATGGAATAATGTGTCCCTGAACAAAGGGGGGGTCAAAATCAAAAGTAACAGTCAGTATCTGGTGTGGCCACCAGCTGCATTAAGTACTGAAGTGTATCTCCTCCTTATGGACTGCAACAGATTTGCCAGTTCTTGCTGTGAGATGTTACCACACTCTTCCACCAAGGCACCTACAAGTTCCTGGACATTTCTGGGGGGGAATGGCCCTAGCCCTCACCCTGGCCCTCCCAGACGTGCTCAATGGGATTGAGATCTGGGCTCTTCACTGGCCATGGCAGAACACTGACATTCCTGTCTTGCAGGAAATCACGCACAGAACGAGCAGTATGGCTGGTGGCATTGTCATGCTGGAGGGTCATGTCAGGATGAGCCTGCAGGAAGGGTACCACATGAGGGAGAATTGAGATTGCCTGCAATGACAACAAGCTCAGTCTGATGATGCTGTGACACACCGCCCCAGACCATGACAGACCCTCCACCTCCAAATCGATCCCGCTCCAGAGTACAGGCCTCGGTTTAACGCTCATTCCTTTGACGATAAACACGAATCCGACCATCACCCCTGGTGAGACAAAACCGCGACTCGTCAGTGAAGAGCACTTTTTGCCAGTCCTGTCTGGTCCAGCGACGGTGGGTTTGTGCCCATAGGCGGCATGGTTGCCGGTGATGTCTGGTGAGGACCTGCCTTACAACAGGCCTACAAGCCCTCAGTCCAGCCTCTCTCAGCCTATTGCGGACAGTCTGAGCACTGATGGAGGGATTGTGCGTTCCTGGTGTAACTCGGGCAGTCATTGTTGCCATCCTGTACCTGTCCCGCAGGTGTGATGTTCGGATGTACTGATCCTGTGCAGGTGTTGTTACACGTGGTCTGCCACTGTGAGGACGATCAGCTGTCCATCCTGTCTCCCTGTTGCGCTGTCTTAGGCGTCTCACAGTACGAACATGGCAATTTATGTCCTGGCCACATCTGCAGTCCTCATGCCTCCTTGCAGCATGCCTAAGGCACGTTCACGCAGATGAGCAGGGACTCTTGGCAACTTTCTTTTGGTGTTTTTCAGAGTCAGTAGAAAGGCCTCTTTAGTGTCCTATGTTTTCATAACTGTGACCTTAATTGCCAACCATCTGTAAGCTGTTAGTGTCTTAATGACCGTTCCACAGGTGCATGTTCATTAATTGTTTATGGTTCATTGAACAAGCATGGGAAACAGTGTTTAAACCCTTTACAACGAAGATCTGTGAAGTTATTTAGATTTTTACGAATTATCTTTGAAAGACAGGGTCCTGAAAAAGGGCTGTTTCTTTTTTTGATGAGTTTATTTCATCAACATGTGTACATGTCTAGACAATAGTGACCCATCCACTTCACTAGATGTGGCTGGGGGTGGTTATAGCATTTCTTTCACATGACCCATCAAGTTAGACCAGTGTGTCTAGATAAGCGTCATCTAATAATTATAAAATATTTATAAAATATTTGTATCTGGACACTTTCTGTTTTTGATATTGCTACTATGCAAGTAACCACTTCACTATACCATTTACACCTTCTGTATCCTGTGCATTTGACAAATAAACTTTTATTTCATATAGTGTGTGTTTACCACAGACGGTAATGTGAAGAACAACATGACCTGCACCAAAGTCAGATTAGGATATAGGCCAAGGAATAGATAAAGTATATTTTTACCTGGAGTTTTCCCTTATTGTATGCTACTACTTTTACCACTTTTAGTCTTGAAATATTTGGTTGTTTACTATTTTCTAGCCCTCAGTCTACTTTTATCCAATGTAAAAAACACAATTTCAAATGTTGCTACATAGGACTGAATCCAGGTGGTGGGTCACAAGAGAGAGCTTTCTTGGTGGAGTAAAGGATAAAAGGCCTGGCTTAGGAACTGATGCATTTTTGACCGCTCAACACCAGTTGAATATGTCCAGTGTCAGTAAACGTTGGCAAAAATGTGTAATAAATTGTTGCCAGCAGCAATACAGTCACCAACGCTCTGGATAACATAACAGTCTAACCAGCTCTGCTAGGGCGAGTAAAATGGTCAGAGTGAGCTGTTCTCTCATTTGTGTCTGGAAGTAGCTAGCAAGCTAGCCAATGTTAGCCAGCTAGTTTGGGTGCTTGACTGATGTTGTTAGGTCAGAACGCTCGGATCAACCCTACTTCTCGGCGAAATAGTCCAGTGTGCGCTCTGAAAGCTCAGAGAGGGAAACACTCTGAATTTACGAACAGACTATCTGACAACGATCTGAGTTTATGAATGCCCAGAGCACACTCTGGCAATCCAGATGAAATTTAGGAACACACCCGTAGTATAAACCAGCCTTTAGTCTTGAAATCTTTGGTTGTTTAGTAAATGGCGGGGCGGCAGCGTAGCCTAGTGGTTAGAGCGTTGGACGAGTAACCGAAAGGTTGCAAGATCAAATCCCCAAGCTGACAAGGTACAAAACAAGGCAGTTAACCCACCGTTCCTAGGCTGTCATTGAAAATAAGAATTTGTTCTTAACTGACTTGCCTAGTTAAACAAAGGTAAAATAAAATAAAATAAAGCATGGCCTCACATGTGAATCCTTAAAGAGATGGGTGAGGTTAAAGCTTAAGAGGGTGTGGATGATGCTGAATGGGTGTAGACCAAGAAAAGCTCTCCTGTTGTTCCCAAATATTCAAGGGCCATTTTCTCAAAAGTGAGGTTACAAGTTGATGAACTTTCAAAGCTGAAATCCTTTCCCATTGTTACTCAACGGTAGTGTATGATTTACCATTTTCTAGCTCTGAGTCTATACTTTGATCCAATGTATAAAAAAAAACACAACTTAAAATGTTGCTGCATAAAACCAAATTGAGCCGGTCGGTCGCAAATGTCAAAATACATTTATTGCTAATTGTTCATTTTTAGCAGCCATATAAAAGTGAGTCACCATACATCATGTCAGAGTGACATCTGACAAATGTAAGAGTGAAATAAAATAAAAGCAGCCTTCCAGCCTTCTCTCAACCCTCTTCAAGAACAATGGGAGTTTCTTCCTCGGGAGAGTAAGTGCACTGCATCCAAGATGTCCGACCATTTTTCAAAGTAATCTACGATTCATGGACCGTCTACGGTATATCTGGGTTCCATCAGGTTTACATGACCCAGCTTCACATGCGCACTAGCACTGAGTGCGCACCGGGAGCAGCGCGAGCAGCGACAATGTCATCATGTCATCATGGCAGAGATTGGATGAATATAAAATGCTAATATCTCATTTTAAAAAATCGTCCTCAGCGACAACTATATGAATAATTAAATGGGTGTTTTGTGCACAAAGGTGACAACTAAAGTGACCTATTAGAAATGTTCAAATTTGACTTCTCTACGGGGATGTCTATGGAAACTGTCTTTCTGGGCCGGATGTTAGTTAAACTGCAGTACCGAAGCAAGACTGTAGGATCAGTCGAAACCGTGCTACCAAACCGGAACCCTGGCCCCTTGGGTGGCATAGCCTGGCCCCAGATCTGTTTGTGCTGTATAGCCAATTCCTATGGTCATTGTCAGTGCCAAACAGTGAGAATGGCCTGACAGATCTGGTACCAGCAGGCAGTGGTGTGATGTGGTGTTCCAGCACTGCAGCCCCTGTCCCCGTCGCTGGCGCGCTGAACGTGGTGCTGACTGTTGTCCCTCCTGTCTCAAAGCGGGGGTCCAGTAAAACTCCCTACTCATCTCCATTAAACACAACCCAGCATCCGACAGCTTCCCTTTCGTTTCATAGTTGTTACCCTCCATTTGATCCCCCCATCCATACCCCTCAAACCTCGTTTCACATGCCCGCTGAATCAGCTTGGTGTGAAAGCTGTACCATGGTCTTTCATGTCCCTATCTGAATCACATTAAGAGAAAAACAGGAACAGGGCCTAATGAATACATATGACAGGCTGTAGTTGTATATTATATCACAATGTTATCTGAAGCATGGTCTGACTGTCTGCTCACTGTTTACAACAAAGGGAGAACATGGCATTGGACAGATGTGTATTTGTTGTTGTTCAGCTACAAGGATGAAACTGCAGAAAAAACATGAGACTGTTGTTACATGTGTATGGAAGCACACGTGTACACACACACACACACACACACACACACACACACACACACACACACACACACTTAAGTAGGCAGGCACACACACAAACACGTGAGTGCGCACACACATACACACACAAACACGCAAACACACCCACAAACACAAAGACACAAAGACACACACACAATCTTTAGGAACTATTATGCCTGCCCAAGTCATATACAATCCATGCAATACAAATCAGCAATTCATTGTATAACCTACTTCACTAGAAGAATAAGAGGACAATAGGATGGGAGTCAACTAACCTCCTTAGCAATATCTGAACAAGTTTTATTACCATCAATATTGTGCTTTACTAATTTGACAATGGCTAGCCCTTAGACCCTTTAAGTGAACACGTGAATCGTTTCAATGTTTCATCGGCATTCAAGTCCCGAAAGGCCTTGGGATTACAGCTTCCAAAGCCACAGCAATATCGATTACAGAAAAAGTAAACAGTCATATTGTACTGTCGTGAACTGTTAGAATTCTATGACTACTATTCCTTTCAAAGGACTGAATACGTACAATATTCTCAACTTTCTCAAAGATTATTCTCATATTGTAATTTTCAGTTAATAGAAAAAGTATTTGCATTTTCCAATAACCTTAAAATCTATAGGCCTATACATAATACAGTAGTACCTATGGTAACGAATAGCTGTACATTACTGTCCTGGATGTCTATTATATGATGTAAAACCAACAAATAAAAATAACAATGTCCTTAATATAAAACTAAGCTATACATTTTGAAAAGATTTCTATGTGTGTCTATGTTTTTAGAGCATGTATTGCACATAATATCATTTCTGTATTCATCATCTCATGTTCAACACAATGCCACTGATTCCTCTACGTTAACACACACACACACACACAAACACACACAAATACACATGCACACCAACCCCTTCTCATTGTATCCTTCGCACAACAAAAATGTGCTTGTGCGTGCCTGCACAAGTGTGTGTGTGTGTGTGTGTGTATGGAGCGCAGCTCATAGTGAATAGATTTAATTGAAATCCTTGTGGGTTCCATTGTACTGAATAAATTAATTAATAAAAAACAAAGTTTCAAGGACCTCTTTGGGAAGCTCTTCAAATCAAAGTCCAATTTTAACTGATCCTTACATGAGACAGGTCAAAGTGTTGCAAGACGAGTCCAATGCCACAAGGCTAATGTGCAGTCTATGCATATGAAATAGTGGGGGAGATAAAGAAAACCACAATCGGTTCTATCTTGTTTCGCTCCATTGCCTTGGTGATGAATTCAAGCGAGTCTGTTATCAGGGTAATTTGCAACACACACACACACCCTCTGTGCATGAATGGCAAATGGTGTTCTAATTGCATTGAAATGCTAATCAAATGCACCTTGTGTGTGGTGATTAATGAACATGATGAGTTACTTATACTTTAATGTTCAAGATGATTTAATTACGTAGCACACACACCCGCGTACACACACACTCACTTATGACCTTTTCTATTAGTGATCACACCACAGATAAGTATTATCAATGACAAATGGTACACTGCCCTGGCTACTACACCTGGAGAATATTATAAATCCATGGAATACAGTTATTGCATTCTCTGTTTTCTCTCATGTAAGGTGTTCAGACAAACACACACACAAAGGCAAACACACACACACACAAACCTTTCCTACGATATATGCAGTCCGAACATATAACAGTTCAGCTAAATCATCAATTGAGAGGATCAAAATGAGGTTGAAACTGATTTATGAGGATTTAACAACAATGTCATGAAAGCAAAGCCATACCTACGGTTTTCACTGCAGACAAATTGCATTAGATGGTGCAAATGTAGAACTGAAATTTGCATCTACAAACCATTTAAAATGAAGAAAAAAACCTGTAAATTATGGTTATTATTTTAAATATGATATATTGATTTATTATCATTTCATTCATTATGTATTATTACAGTGATTATTGTTTTATAAATAGGAATATATTTTATGTGGGATTAAATATGCTTTGCCAGATAAACAAATTAGCAATATTTGATATGGCATAAAAAGACAAAATACAAACACATCTAATTAAACAAATAAAGAGAGGCTATTGATATTCTTGTATAGGAGATGAATTGCTTAGTAAAAACAATGGAGAGAATAGCCTACTGTAGGAGCGCAGTGAAGTGTGGTGAGTAGCAGTAGCCACCTTGTCCACTTTTGCTGCTACTGATAAGGGCCACTTCGCTGTGATTTGTGCCTCTAGCCAACGCGTCCTGGGAAGTGTTGTGAAGTGACAGACAGCATGGCAGCTTAACATTATCTGCTCTCTGGTCGTTAAACTATCAAAATAAATCAAGTGTAGGGGCCGGGCCAGGGGGAGAGTATAAACAAACACTTGACTTGCCGGAGATCGTGCTTTTTGGAGGTGGCTCAGGCAAACGCACACAGATTAGCTAAGTATTCCATAACCTAAGGTTATTATCTAGCTGCAAACCACTGACTTGAATGCGTGATAGGATAGACAGGCTAGCCTACTTCTGTGAGTCAGTCTGTAAAGAAAATGCTTTTTTAGCAATGTTCTGTATATGAAGTGTATAAAGAGAGTGTGTGCTGTGTGCCATCATTCTTGTCAGAAAAAAAGGGTCTCTCATAGACCGTATAAAACAGGTCTGTCTATAGCCTTGGAACAAGCCGTTCAGAATGCACAGGTTGACATTTTACAATTGTAGCCGGCTAACCTTTTTGAAAAGGACATTTATCTAATTCAGTGTCAGAGAGAGATAAACAGAGAGAGTTAATTTTTGATTGTTTATTTCACTTTTGTTTATTATCTATTTCACATGCTTTGGCAATGTTAACATATGTTTCCCATGCCAATAGAGCCCTTTGAATTGAGAGAGAGAAACCATTTCAGAGACACATATTTATCTCAGATTACACAGACCCACAATGAATTTGAAAACAAATCCAATCATTTTTTGTATTATTTTTTATTGAATATTTGAAACATACAATGTACTTGCAGTGAAGCCGCTCAATAACTACATCATCCAGTCATCCAGCAGATTCCCATTCAGAGCGACACACAGAAGCAACCAGGGTCAATGCCCTGCTCAAGGGCACGTCGACAGATCTCCCACCAGGCCAAAAAACGTGAACCCGAACCCTCCAAGATCCCCGCACAGTTCCCCAATAGCTGTGCCTCAACCATTCGAGACCCCTCCTACAGTCCCCCCCAGAAGAAAAAACATCTATAAAAATACAATTAATTCCATTCCCCACCCCCAATGCACCAACAACCAAGACAAAAAAAAGGGGAAAAAACAAAGGACATCAAGGGTAACTAAAATCAGAACAGTAATGCCAACTGTATATGTTTGTGTGTCTGGCACTATTACATATATGTGTGTGTTCTTGTATGCATTTATTTGAATGAGAGTGTGTGTATATGCATGTGTACAAACACCTGCACGGCATCAGCCTCAGGCAAACCGGCATTAGCTGTAAAAACACTGCCCAACAAATCCAATCGTGATAAACTCCCATATCTATTAGATGAAATACCACAGTGTGCCATCACAGCTGCAAGATTTGCCCCCTGTCATCTCTCTCATGCTGGGAGGGAGGTGTCAAGGCAGAGGGATGGAGGTGTCAAGGCAGAGGGTGAGAGGGAGGTGTCGAGGCAGAGGGAGGGAGGTGTCAAGGCAGAGGGAGGGAGGTGTCAAGGCAGAGGGAGGGAGGTGTCAAGGCAAAGGAAGGGAGGAGTCAAGGTAGAGGGAGGGAGGTGTCAAGGCAGGGGGAGGTGTCAAGGCAGAGGGAAGGAGGTGTCAAGGCAGAGGGAGGTGTCAAGGCAGAGGGAGGGAGGTGTCGAAGCAGAGGGAGGGAGGTGTCAAGGCAGAGGGTGAGAGGGAGGTGTCGAGGCAGAGGGAGGGAGGTGTCGAAGCAGAGGGAGGGAGGTGTCGAGGCAGAGGGAGATGTCAAGGCAGAGGGAGGGAGGTGTCGAGGCAGAGGGAGGGAGGTGTCAAGGCAGAGGGAGGGAGGAAGGTGTCGAGGCAGAGGGAGGGAGGTGTCAAGGCAGAGGGAGAGAGGGAGGTGTCGAAGCAGAGGGAGGGAGGTGTCAAGGCAGAGGGTGAGAGGGAGGTGTCGAAGAAGAGGGTGAGAGGGAGGTGTCGAAGCAGAGGGAGGGAGGTGTCAAGGCAGAGGGTGAGAGGGAGGTGTCGAAGCAGAGGGAGGGAGGTGTCAAGGCAGAGGGTGAGAGGGAGGTGTCGAAGCAGAGGGAGGGAGGTGTAAAGGCAGAGGGTGAGAGGGAGGTGTCGAAGCAGAGGGAGGGAGGTGTCAAGGCACAGCCTGCCCATGTTTACTCTGTACATTCCTCAACCCCGTGTAGGGACCTGGGGATCACATACGGTCTGCGTCCCAAATGGCACCCTATTCCCCATAGGGCTCTGGTCAAAAGAAATACACAATGTAGGGAATAGGGTGGCATTTGAGACATCACACCTGAACATACATCAGCCTGCTGTAGGGAGCTGTTTCCACATCCAGAATTTATTAACCAAGTGTGTACAGATGAAAGATGACATGGCTAGGACTAGGAGGAACACTTCAAGCATAGGGCCATGTCACAGTGACAGTACAAAAAAATAGTTGTTACAAATGAACTCAATGGCTGCTCTACAAGTCATTTGAGAACATTTCTGTAAAAAAAATGATGGCCTATAAAGTATCTATTCTATTGTTTAATTCTTGAAGAAGTTATCTAACTAGTCACTTAACACTCAGAGACAGGTACACCCTACAACACTCTTTATGGCACATTAGGGTGTAGGAGGCAATGATGGGGGTGTGGGAGTCACAAGTGAAGTGTGTGTGTGTGCGTGTGTGTGTGTGTGTGTGTGTGTGTGTGTGTTGGGCATATTTCATGTGTGGTCATTAAGCATATTAGACAAGAGGAAATGAGAAGACAGGAAACACTGTGAGGAAGGGTGCATGGACACAATATAAAGAGATGATCAAAGAGATAGCGGGATTAAGTGGACAAGCCAGGCACATCATGGCTATTATAATTTGATTATGTCATTGTTATGATAGGCTACAGTTATTAGGCTACTAGGCTGTAGACACATGAAATGAAAGGGAACAAAAGTGAACCTACACTGTGCGCTCCGGCGGTGTTGCCAGTCTCTCTGAGCGAGCCCGCTGAAGCACGCTTTCAGTGCCTTCTCTTGCAGCATGCACGAAGAGGGACGCGAAGTGTAGAAATCCAACATTTGTCCCGGGCTCACCGCTAGCACATCCATACAGTCAAACATGATGTCCCTTAGTCGCAACAGTCACCCTGTTATTGTGTGCCTTTAAAGGGTCCTTGAGGTTTGGATAAGAATCGCAAACATAAGTGCACACAACTCCATCAAATTCTGACCCTTTTTTGGCACGTAAATTCTTGGTCTTCTTCCTAGACTAAAACAATCAAGAACTATGACAGACAACACCGCTAAAAGCTTGTAATTGACCCAAATTATGATTTGCCATTTCCTCCGGAGTCCGGTTGTTGCAATGAAAAGATGTCAGTCAGCTCCGTAACGTCCCAACGTGTTTATCGTATAAATGTTTTGCACCGTCCCGTCCCGTGCCATTAACAACACGGTCCTCGCTCGAGCTCGCCGTATTGAAAATATTTATCTTATAAATATCACAGATCGCGTTTTAAAACCACGTCTCCCCGTTCGGATAACGAATGGGTTATCCTGCCTCCATGCAGCTCATTTCCTACTAGTTTGGACACAGAGAATGAAAGATTGAATTGCCTAATATATGCGAGTGAACCTTCTATGAACCCATCCGAGGCAGCTAACCTTCAAATGACCCAACCAGTTTGACATCACCAAGTCCCAGGATTCTCACACACCGTGCAGCGCGAGCCTCACAACCAGCAGCAGCGCAGCAGCGCGAGCCAGGCACAAAGATAAAAGGCGGGCAGCTCGAGCTCACAGCGCGTAACGTTCTTTTCCCTCGAAAGAACGCTATACACTATATTTTCTTGCGATAAAAACACATTTCTAGATTCATGAAAAGTTTCATTTAATTTATGAATCTCAAATGAAGCGTCCAAGTAGCTCACTTCGATTTGTTCACGATCTAGCCTACCACCTAGGCTTTTACAGTGTATCAGAGCAAAATGAAGTCTACAAATGTTTCAAAGACAATACATTTTATGTTTCAATAAAAACGAAACTAAGCAAACTGATAAAGAAAAATATTTTTTAAAAACACAAATTGTGTTTAATTCTACTGCAATCAACTATGGGTAATTGCAACATTGTAACAATGTTTGTAATACACTGAAATCGAAAAGTTATTCAAAGACATCTTGCATTAACTCAAGTCAAGTGTCATGTACGTTTGGTCCGTGCCTACTTCAGAAAGGACATGAAACACGAAACGAAAGGAAAGGGGGATACCTGGTGAAGAAGTATGTGATTATAGAAATTCCATATATTTTATTTGTATTTATTTTATTTCACCTTTATTTAACCAGGTAGGCTAGTTGAGAACAAGTTGTCATTTACAACTGCGACCTGGCCAAGATAAAGCAAAGCAGTGTGACACAGACAACAACACATGGAGTAAACAATAAACACGCCAATAACACAATAAACAAGTCAATGACACAGTAGAAAAAAAGAAAGTCTATATACAGTGTGTGCAAAAGGCATGAGGTGGTAGGCAAGAAATAGGCCATTGGAGCGAATAATTACAATTTAGCAGATTAACACTGGAGTGATAAATGAGCATATGATGATGTGCAAGTAGAAATACTGGTGTGCAAAAGAGCAGAAAAGTAAATAAAATAAAAACAGTATGGGGATGAGGTAGGTAGATTGGGTGGGCAATTTACAGATGGACTATGTACAGCTGCAGCGATCGGTTAGCAGCTCAGGTAGATGATGTTTAAAGTTGGCGGGGGAAATAAAAGTCTCCAACTTCAGCGATTTTTGCAATTCGTTCCAGTCACTGGCAGCAGAGAACTGTACGGAATGAGGTTTTGGCTTTGGGGATGATCAGTGAGATATACCTGCTGGAACGTGTGCTACGGGTGGGTGTTGTTATCGTGACCAGTGAACTGAGATAAGGCGGAGCTTTACCTAGCATAGACTTATAGATGACCTGGAGCCAGTGGGTCTTGCGACGAATATGTAGCGAGGGCCAGCCGACTAGAGCATACAGGTCGCAGTGGTGGGTGGTATAAGGTGATTTGGTAACAAAACGGATGGCACTGTGATAGACTACATCCAGTTTGCTGAGTAGAGTAATAGAAGCTATTTTGTAGATGACATCGCCAAAGTCGAGGATCGGTAGGATAGTCAGTTTTACTAGGGTAAGTTTGGCGGCATGAGTGAAGGAGGCTTTGTTGCGAAATAGAAAGCCAATTCTAGATTTGATTTTGGATTGGAGATGTTTAATATGAGTCTGGAAGGAGAGTTTACAGTCTAACCAGACACCTAGGTATTTATAGTTGTCCACATATTCTAGGTCGGAACCGTCCAGGGTGGTGATGCTAGTCGGGCGGGCAGGTGTGGGCAGCGAACGGTTGAAAAGCATGCATTTGGTTTTACTAGCGTTTAAGAGCAGTTGGAGGCCACGGAAGGAGTGTTGTATGGCATTGAAGCTCGTTTGGAGGTTTGTTAACACAGTGTCCAAGGAAGGGCCAGAAGTATACAGAATGGTGTCGTCTGCGTAGAGGTGGATCCGCAGCAAAAGCAACATCATTGATATATACAGAGAAAAGAGTCTGCCTGAGAATTGAACCCTGGGGTACCCCCATAGAGACTGCCAGAGGTCCGGACAACATGCCCTCCGATTTGACACACTGAACTCTGTCTGCAAAGTAGTTGGTGAACCAGGCGAGGCAGTCATTCAAAAAACCAAGGCTATTGAGTCTGCTGATAATAATACGGTGATTGACAGAGTCGAAAGCCTTGGCCAGGTCGATGAAGACGGCTGCACAGTGCAGTCTTTTATTGATGCCGGTTATGATATCGTTTAGAACCTTCAACCGTGGCTGAGGTGCACCCGTGACCGGCTCGGAAACCGGATTGCACAGTGGAGAAGGTACGGTGGGATTCGAAATGGTCAGTGATCTGTTTATTAACTTGGCTTTCGAAGACTTTAGATAGGCAGGGCAGGATGGAAATAGGTCTGTAACAGTTTGGGTCTAGGGTGTCATCCCCTTTGAAGAGGGGGATGACCGCGGCAGCTTTCCAATCTTTAGGGATCTCGGACGATACAAAAGAGAGGTTGAACAGGCTGGTAATAGGGGTTGCAACAATGGTGGCGGATAGTTTTAGAAAGAGAGGGTCCAGATTGTCTAGCCCAGTTGATTTGTACGGGTCCAGGTTTTGCAGCTCTTTCAGAACATCTGCTATCTGGATTTGGGTGAAGGAGAAGCTGGGGAGGCTTGGGCGAGTAGCTGCAGGGGGTGCGGAGCTGTTGGCCGGGGTTGGAGTAGCCAGGAGGAAGGCATGGCCAGCCATTGAGAAATGCTTATTGAAATTTTAGATTATCATGGATTTATCGGTGGTGACCGTGTTACCTAGCCTCAGTGCAGTGGGCAGCTGGGAGGAGGTGCTCTTGTTCTCCATGGACTTTACAGTGCCCCAAAACTTTTTGGAGTTAGAGCTACAGGATGCAAATTTCTGCTTGAAAAAGCTAGCCTTTGCTTTCCTGACTGACTGCGAGTATTGGTTCCTGACTTCCCTGAACAGTTGCATATCACGGGGACCATTCGATGCTATTGCAGTCCGCCACAGGATGTTTTTGTGCTGGTCAAGGGCAGTCAGGTCTGGAGTGAACCAAGGGCTATATCTGTGCTTAGTTCTGCATTATTTGAACGGGGCATGCTTATCTAAGATGGTGAGGAAATTAATTTTAAAGAATGACCAGGGATCCTCGACTGACGGGATGAGGTCAATATCTTTCCAGGATACCCGGGCCAGATTGATTAGAAAGGCTTGCTCGCAGAAGTGTTTTAGGGAGCGTTTGACAGTGATGAGGGGTGGTCGTTTGACCGCAGACCCATAGTGGATACAGGCAATGAGGCAGTGATCGCTGAGATCCTGATTGAAAACAGCAGAGGTGTATTTGGAGGGCAAGTTGGTCAGGATAATGTCTATGAGGGTGCCCATGTTTACGGATTTAAGGTTGTACCTGGTGGGTTCCTTGATGATTTGTGTGAGATCGAGGGCATCTAGCTTAGATTGTAGGACTGCCGGTGTGTTAAGCATATCCCAGTTCAAGGTCACCTAACAGAATGAACTCTGAGGCTAGATGGGGGGCGATCAATTCACAAATGGTGTCCAGGGCACAGCTGGGAGCAGAGGGGGGTCGATAGCAGGCAGCAACAGTGAGAGACTTATTTTTGGAGAGATACATTTTTAAAATTAGAAGTTCGAACTGTTTGGGTATAGACCTGGAAAGTTTGACGGAACTTTGCAGGCTAACTCCTCCCCCTTTGGCAGTTCTATCTTGACGGAAAAAGTTGTAGTTGGGTATGGAAATCTCCGAATTTTTGGTGGCTTTCCTAAGCCAGGATTCAGACACGGAAAGGACATCAGGGTTTGCGGAGTGTGCTAAAGCAGTGAGTAAAACAAACTTAGGGAGGAGGCTTCTGATGGTGACATGCATAAAAACAAGGCTTTTTCGATCACAGAAGTCAACAAAAGAGGGTGCCTGGGGACACGCATGGCCTGGGTTTACCTCCACATCACCCGAGGAACAGAGGAGGAGTAGGATGAGAGTACGGCTAAAGGCTATCAAAACTGGTCGCCTAGAGCGTTGGGGACAAGGTAACTCCGTGGTACTAGGTAACTCGGTGGGTGCTAGCTAGCTGTGAAGATTAGGAGTAATGGTCCTGGGATTACGGCAGGAATCCGGCGTTGTAGTGGAGAGACAGTCCGATACTGGTAGGCTGGCGAGTATTATCCAGGCTAAAAAAAGGGCTGGTATCTGTGCAGAAGGGTAAAGGACGCTAGCGGTGGCTAACAATGCTTGTAGCTGGTTAGCTTCTGATGGCTAGGTGGTTCTTGCTATAAGGTCTAAAAATTTAAAATAATAGCGGTTCCGTATCACATTGGGTGAGGCAGGATACCGGAAGGTATAATTGAATTAAAATGGAAAAGAGATTGAAAATAACTTTTGAAATATATACAAAAAATATGAAAAATACAAAAGTACACGAGAGGACGAACAAAACAAGTCTGCACTGCTACGCCATCTTGGGAACATATAGTGCAAAGCTATGTAGCCTAGGCATAGCCACAGGAAGTATGGGTGCTGAGAGTACTGCAGCACCCCCTGAAAAATAATAATATATATATTTTATTTTTCACAAAAGTAGTGCACTGGGCCTTTACTATTATTAGCGAACAGATATACAGTACCAGTCAAAAGTTTGGACACACCTACTCATTCAAGGATTTCTCTTTATTTTACTATTTTCTACATTGTAGAATAATAGTGAAGACATCAAAACTATGAAATGACACATACGGAATCATGTAGTAACCAAAAAAGTGTTAAACAAATCCAAATAGATGTTAAATTCTTCAAAGTTTGCCTTGATGACAGCTTTGCACACTCTTGGCATTCTCTCAGCCAGCTTTATGAGGAATGCTTTTCCAACAGTCTTGAAGGAGTTCCCACATATGCTGAGCACTTGTTGGCTGCTTTTCCTTCACTCTTCGGTCCAACTCATCCCAAACCATCTCAGTGTGAGGTCAGGTGATTGCGGAGGCCAAGTCATCTGACGCAGCACTCCATCACTCTCCTTCTTGGTCAAATAGCCCTTACACAGGCTGGAGGTGTGTTGGGTCATTGTCCTGTTGAAAAACAAATTATAGTCCCACTAAGCGCAAACCAGATGGGATGGTGTATCGCTGCAGAATACTGTGGTAGCCATGCTGGTTAAGTGTGCCTTGAATTCTAAATAAATCACTGACAGTGTCACCAGCAAAGCACCCTCACACCATCACACCTCCTCCTCCATGCTTCACAGTGGGAACTACACATGCAGAGGTCATCCGTTCACCTACTCTGCGTATCACAAAGACACGGCGGTTGGAACGAAAAATCTCAAATTTGGACTCATCAGACCAAATGACAGATTTCCACCGGGCTAATGTCCATTGCTTGTGTCTTGATTCACACATTCTCATCTGAACAGTTGACATTGAGATGTATCTGTATCTTGAACTCTGTGAAGTATTTATTTGGGCTGCAATTTCTGAGGCTGGTAACTCTAATGAACTTATCTTCTGCAGCAGAGGTAACTCTGGGTCTTCCTTACCTGTGGCGGTCCTCATGAGAGCCAGTTTCATCATAGTGCTTAATGGTTTTTGCAACTACACTTGAAGAAACTTTCAAAGTTCTTGAAATGTATCGCATTGACTGGCCTTCATGTCTTATTGAAGTAATGATGGACTGTCTTTTCTTTTTGCTTATTTGAGCTGTTCTTGCCATAATATGGACTTGGTCTTTTACCAAACATCTTCTGTATGCCACCCATACCTTGTCACAACACAACTGATTGCCTTAAGAAGGAAAGAAATTCCACAAATTAACTTTTAACAAGGCACACCTTAATTGAAATGCATTCCAGGTGACTACCTCATGAAGGTGGTTGAGAGAATGCCAAGAGTGTGCAAAGCTGTCATCAAGGCAAAGGGAGGGCTACTTATAAAAAATATTTGATTTGTTTAACACTTTTTGGTTACAACATGATTCCATATGTGTTATTTCACAGTTTTGATGTCTTCACTATTATTCTACTGTCACATTCTGACCAGTAAAGGGGTTATTTGTTATTGTAGTTTGGTCAGGACGTGGCAGGGGGTGTTTGTTTTATGTGGTTTGGGGTTTGTTGGGTTATGTTATTATGTAAGAGGGGTGTTTGTTTAGAGTGTTTCGGTGTTTGTTGGGCTATGTTCTATGTTAGTATATTTCTATGTTCATCTAGTATGTCTAGTTCTATGTTTAGTTAATGGGGTTGACCTTCAATTGGAAGCAGCTGCTCCTAGTTGCTTCTAATTGAAAGTCATATTTAAGAGAGGTGTTTTTCTGTGGGATTTTGTGGGTAGTTGTCTCCTGTTTAGTGTCTGAGCACCTGATAGGACTGTTAGTGTCGTTTGTTTTGTATCCGTGGTTTGTTTTCCTTCTTCAACATTAAAAAGAAGATGAGTATACACGTTCCCGCTGCGTTTTGGTCTGATCATTACGACACCCGTTACATCTACAACGTAGAAAATAGTAAAAATAAAGAAAAACCCTGTCTGTAGCATGGGGAAAAAGCATATTTTCAGCATCTCCACTTTGGCAAAAAAGGTAGTTGTATAATTAAGAACAGTATCTTGCAGGATTCAATAGTTGGAATTGTAAGAGTTGTTGCCCTGTCCCTTTCTGTGCGATTGTCATTCTAATATAATCCCGTAAGAACAAAACCCTGTCATCAAACATTTACATCAAAAGGCGCAAAGATATAGGCAAAGACACAAAATATCCACATCAAATTAAATATTTTTCTTGATCAAATAACATGGAAAACAACCACTTTTTGTGCAGTATTAATTTGTCATCCTTACAAACCACTTAATGTAAATATACATTACTGTATTGTACATAGGCTGGTCATCTAGGGTTGTACCTGTAGACTTTCCATCACCACGAAGAAAAACAATGGACAATACAGTAATTGAGTACATTGAGACATCATGTGGTTTGTGATGATGTGATGTGATGATGTGGCTCAGTTGGTAGGGCATGGTACTTGCAATGCCAGGGTTGTGGGTTCGGGTGACTAGTATGAAAATGTATGCACTCACTACTGTAAGTTGCTCTGAATAAGAGCATCTACTAAAATGGAAAAGGAATGAATGGACCATTTCAGTTTTCATAGAAATAAGTTGCATTTGCAAAGTATTTCAAGAAACTGGAAAACATATATCGAGGAAGTATTTTTATACTACACAAGTATTATCTGATTAACTGTTTTGTACAGATAATTGTCAGACTCAAGTTACAAATGCTGGTAAACACTCAAATATATTTTGTTTAAAAAGAATTCACAAAAGTAATGCGCTGGGCCTTTACTAGTTCTGTATTAGCAGAACCGATATAAACGTCTTCAGCATGGGCAATGTTTTTTTCTGCATCCACCTCCACCTCCAAACCTACTTAACGTAGGCTATGAGCCTAGGCTCTTTTGACTGCAAAAGCAAAAAGCCGACTTCGCTTCTGTTTTTTTATTTTATTATGATTTTATGACAAATAGTTACTTGAAAAATGGTTATGTTGACATGAAAACAACAGGCATGTGGGTAACAGAACTGATAAAGTAACGTGTCCGTTGTTAATCTCACATGTGCATTAGTGCAAGAGCAGCAATAAAAATGATTGAACTACCATTTGAAATCCGTAGTTGAATTAGGAAAGTTGAATCTGAATCTTTATGACTCGATTTGTTTCTAGGCTACTTAATGTATGCATTATGTGCACTGTTACAGGCAGGGACATTTACATTTATCTAAATCCTATCATTGTTTAAAATAAGTTTGTAATTTATAAAATATGAATAATACTGTAGTTTGAGTGTTTGACACGTTATGTTGTTTGTGATCAAAAGAAGAGGATACACTCAACTATGAAATTTGTGGAATTTATGTTTTTCAAAAATGACCAATGTGCATTGAAATAACTCGTCCTACAGTTCAGAGAAAATCTTTAGGAAGTATAAGAAGTATTGGTCCTTTGTGGTTGTTTGGGGAAGGGGGTGCAAAATGATCCTAAAATCAGAGTCAGTTTCTCTCCTTTTGTCTCAAATTCTCTCTCTCCTCTCTCTGTCACGAAATTGTGAGCAGTAGGAATCTAAACATCCCATTAACCATCTCTCTAACCCTGCATGTGTCACACACACACACTTGATCCTGCTATCTCTCTGATCATCTCTTTATATTGTGTCCATGCACCCTTCCTCACAGTTTCCTGTCTTCTCATTTCCTCTTGTCTAATATGCTTAATGACCATACATGAAATATGCCCCACACACACACACACACACACACACACACACACACACACACACACACACACACACACACACACACACACACACACACACAGTGGAGGCTGCTGAGGGGAGGATGGCTCACAATAATGGCTGGAACGGAGCGAATGGAATGGCAATGAACACATAGAAACCATGTGTTTAATACCATTCCACACATTCCACTCCAGCCATTACCACGAGTCCATCCTCCCCAATTACGGTGCCACTAACCTCCTGTGAACACACACACACACCAACCCCTTCAGAGACCCAACATAACTAATGTCCCTGCTCCCCACGTCTCTCTCTGTTTTTATAGCTACAATCCGTAATTCATATTTCTGTGAATATAAATCATTAATAGAAATAGCCATTGACAACAGTAACTATTGCAGATAACACCTTTAAGCTAATATCGTTATAAAAATATAATGATTTCCTTGTTGTACCGGAGTTGCTTAGGGTCTAATTCATTATCCTGCTATAGGCAACTTCTGAGCTGTACTTCCTTGAATGTTGAGGGAGGAGGTGTAGCTTGTTAATGAGCCCATTATACAGTACTACCCTAGTGGGCGGGTGATCCGTTGTGGTAGAATCATAACGTTATACTATGCTATTATATTCAGTTCTGTTATGTAGAATACTATCATTATGTGCTCTTGCAGACAATGATTCAGCTTTAACCTAACTTTATGAAACAAATACCATTCACCAGAGTAGCCTGTTTTCTTGGCAGTCGAACGTGTAGAGCAGAGACTGTGCATGAAGTAGAGAATCCCACACATGCGCAGAATCTTTGGACCTAGCTGTCGAGAAGAGGGGTCCAGAGAAGTCAGATCCGCAGCCACTCCAAAATAATAATTAGCTCATTAGGCATTCCTTCAACTTGGTGACTTAAAATATCCTGTCTTAAAATGTGCCTGATTATCATATTAAAGCACCATAAAAAAGTCAGTATTTCTATTTTACATGTAATTTCAACTATAATATAAGCTCAATTACAAACTAGGTTTGGGGTCAATTCATTTTTAAATTCATTTTTCAATTGAGGACGTGAAGTGAATTGAATTGACTTAATTCAAAAATTGAAAAATCCTAAGTGACAAATGGGTGAACTTTATTTCACCAGCTGGCTTGACTAAAATGAAAAGTGAAGTGACCCCCAACCCTTCCACAACCTCAAGGGGACTTCAGCACTGATTACATATTCTGTTGTATGTTTAGAAACAGTCAAAGTCAACAGCCTGCCACTGATACTGGGTGCTTATCAATAACAACATAATAGCTATTGTCTTACTGAAAGTACTTGGCAAAGTAGCCAAACACTGAAGGCTTCAACAGCAAACACTGAAGAAGACTTGATGAGTTCTTGTCATAACTTGTGATTATGTTGTGTGGATGGGATGAACATGTTTTACAGAGAGTTTCAGGGAGGTTCAGCTGTGCTCTTCTCTTTTACAAAGGAGGAGAGACTTATCCCCTTGATGCTGATGAATAATGTAGCAGAGCCGAGAGACTGGAGAGAGCGGAGAGCTGAAAAAGAACCCCCCTCCACGTACAGGATACACCAACTGCCCCCCTACGGCTCGCCCCACTGTAACAGTAACCCACCTGTGCCTGCATCCCCCCCTCCCTCTCCACACACACACCCCTCCCTCCACTACCACATTAGGAACCCTTCAGCCCCTCTCCATGTTACACCACCTGCACCCCCCACTGTAACAGTAACCTACCTGCACCAACCATCTGCCACCCACGCCTGGCTCACCCCACTGTAAAAATAACCCACATCCACCCCGCCCTCACCCCCCCCCCCATCTACCCCATAAGCCAGGCCCTTCCATGTAATGAATCCACCTGGATTAGATCCATCTGTAATTAGAAGGTGAAAATGAACCTGTCTATCAAGATAAGACACTTTCTGGCATCAGTGCTCCTGCAGCTCTTGTAGCTCCCTGAGCTCGCTGCCAAAAACCCAGTGGGCCAAGACCATAAAAAAGTCCTACAGCACATCATTTAATAAGGCCGGACAAAGCAGCAAAGCTTGACGTTTAGGCTACACATTCGGGACATGCAGGACAGGTAGCAGGTAGTAGCCATTGTGGCTATCTAGTTGGAGCTCTGGAAAGAGACTTTCAATCATTGCATAAAGTGCGCGTGCACTTGAGAGAGAGAGAGAGGGAGGATAGCATTACCACTGCATGTACGTTCTGCAACTTCAGGTATCTTTTACAGTATTTCCCATTTATTTTTCATGTAAAACTTTTGCTAGCATATTAATGGGGAGGATGGAGGATCTGTTTATAGCGCTGGCAGTAAATCCTGCTTGGGTCGCTCAGCGTTCAGATAGGTATATTTAGTTGCATTCTACTTATTTAATTGAAGCCGCATGACTAAAGAGGAATATGGCGGGTAGCTCATTTTCCACTGGAATTAGAGATCATGCCAACGCACACATTCGGGATTCTCTGGTTAGGAAGTAATGTGATACGCAGAAAATAAAGATCAAGATGAATTTGATGAGTTTTTTCTGTTTTTGTGCCTGAGCTTTAAGGATTCAGTTATCACGTTGTCTGATAGATACCTTTTTGACGCTTTAATTTCCCTTCATTTTTATTTATTGAGAAAATAATGAAAATAATGTATATACTGTATTTGAAAAGGTGTTTATTAGGATGAAAATGACCGTTATGTCCATGCTTGTTCAGAAGCTCATTGGAGAGGAAGTACATTTTTAAACTTGTCTCTCAAGTCTTGCCCAACAGTATTTGCCAACACTCAATATTAAATGTGTGTCACACCCTGATCTGTTTCACCTGTCTTTGTGATTGTCTCTACCCCACTCCAGGTGTCGCCCATTTTCTCCATTAACCACTATGTATTTATACCTGTGTTCTCTGTTTGTCTGTTGCCAGTTTGTTTTGTTTCGTCAAGCCTACCAGCAGTTTTCCCTCTGCTCCTGTCTCTCGATTGTATGTTTCATACGATATCCTATTATTCTGAGCTCCCTGACAAAGAACAGAGAAAATGTATTGGACTCCATGTGGATAAAGTTGTGAAGAGGTGGCTGGAATGGAGGGAGAGGAGGGGAGAAGGGTGGGAGAAATGGAGGGGTGTAGAGGTGGAATGACAGAGATGGAGGTGTGGAAGGAGAGATGGATACAAGGAGAGAAGGAGAGAAGTGTGGAAAGAGCAAACAGAACACACCAACAGAGAAACAAAACCACACAAACCCCAAAAGTGCTGAAAGATCCATTTATTTTCCCCTTCTCTTTTCGCCACTTATTTTGGCACCTTCTCTCGTTCTTTCTTTTTTGCACAGTTAAGGCCACATGTTTTCATTCTCTCTGTTAGTACATGTCTTTCCACAGTTTGTGTCTTAGTTTGCACTGTGTGGCTGTGATGGCGGTCTAAATAGTATCCGTCATCTATAAGGGAAAAAAAGGAAGCGTTTTGAAGGCTGATATTCTCCAGTTCTCTGTGACTCTTTGACACTGTTTGGGGCATTCTGTTTTCTCCTCCTGCTCACTCAACAAAAACCCCACACACATTAAATACACCAAACTGCCCCCTACTTTATGATCTATTCTGTTACAACAAACCATTCCCGCACAAAATATTCTTATCTCCAACAAACTTCCCAAGAAAACACTATTAAAATACAAGTAAAATATTTTTCCGATCAGCGTTCAAGTGCTCTGTATGCTGTAACTGTTAAAAATATAGGCTACATCCCGAAATGGAACCTATTCGCTATGTAGTGTTCTATTTTCACCAGGGCCCAGAGCCTTATAGGTCCTGGTCAAAAGTAGTGCACTAAATAGGGAATAGGATGCCATTCGGGATGCAACCATAGTGTGATGTTTGGAAGTTGTTTCATAACCGTTTGCTAAAACATAGCCTACAGATAATACTGTACAAGCAATGGTACTTATTTAATTCCATGTGAGAGGACTATGTGTAAGAATACAATGGAGAATGCATTGTCTGACACTGACACATTGATTGAGTAGTTGCATTCTATTTGCATTTGCATTCTTGCATTCTCTAAGTTTTCTTGCTTTGACGACAACGTCTCAGTTCAACCCAACGATCCAAAGCATGGATCAATGTCTATAGAAATTCACAGTATCAACATTCTTTACTATCCTTAGATGAACTGAGACTGTGTAGTTAGTGTACTTTAGCTTCACAATGGATGACTTCACACAATAAACAGAGAGAAAGACAGACAGAGAGAAAAAGAGAGAGAGAGACAGAGAAAGAGAGAGAGACAGAAAGAGAGAGAGAGAATGATATATGATTAAAAAAACAGAACAGTGGAGACAGACAGGGAATCACTGTGATTGTAAAATGTATAACTGAGCACTTAAAATTTCCCACCTCATTGGAGGTCATTCTAGAACCTCAAGTATCACATTACAACCTTGTTCCTCTCAGGACAATAGCTAATAAACATTGATATCTGTGCGGGTGAGCTTGGTTGGTTTATGAGGACGTTTAGCAGTGTAGCAGGGGCCAGGGGTGGAGAGAGACATTACATTACAAACTAACAGGCAATAAAGTCGGCTCCTTTACACACACACACACACACACACGCTCATTTAGAGAAAGCAGTTTAAGTACCACAGCAATGCAATGGGTCCCCTGGTGGATATTAGGGTCAATATAGATGGTATAATTACACTAAGTGTCTTAATGTGAGTTCACTCATTGTTTGCACACTTCTCCCATACAAAGAACTGGCAGTGCCACTGGACTCATTTTCATCAGCAGTAAGCAACATGTGTGTGTGTGTGTGTGTGTGTGTGTGTGTGTGTGTGTGCGCACGAGCTCGTGCGCGCATGTGTGTAAACCATTAGAGGTCATTACAGTTAATAAGAGCATTTGTATAACAAATTTGTATTTTTGCTAATAGTCCTCCTAACGTGCTAAATGCAGTAAATAAAAAGAATGATACACACGCCTACTTTAATTACAAACATTTGTTTATTCCGATTAGCTATGTTGCTAATACCCGCAGAAGTCATATTAACATCCCAGCCTACCAGGGTTGGGGTCAATTCAGTTTTCAATTAAGGGGAACCTTCAAACCTTCACAAATGGCTTCTAGTGGCAAAAACTCACACTTTTACTCTAGTGGCAGTACCTTGCTCAAGGGCTTATCGACAGATTTTTTTACCAACGATATTGTAACTTTAAAAATAACTCTAAATGTAATTTTCAATGGTTAAAAAGGCTGTGAATTCATCACACTAACAAAGCTCTCTGAACTACCTCAATAGAAAAGAGGATAAAAAGGGAGAGAAAGAGAAGAGGCAGGAAGCAAAGCATTCATCCAAACCTAATCAGTCTCCTCTCTGGAATCTGTCAAATAAAAGATGACTTTTTCTTTCCTTGAGCCTACCCTCCAAAAAGGCTGTAATATAATATTAGAAAATAAATATTCCTTACGGGAAAATACTTAGAGACACACCTGAGCCTTTCCTCCACACAGAAACCCTCCAGCCTCCTTCTTAACCTCCCTCTGCTTGCCTTCCCAGGTCCTCTCTCTCCTCCATCCTCCCCCTGTTTGCTGTGGAGGTGTGAAGGAGCCTCAGTCTCCCCATCCTCCAGCCAGACAGCCTCACGATCAGCCCTGCAAGCTTCTGATTGGCTCTGGGGGGATTAGTGGTGTTCAGACGGCTTCGCACAGTGAGCCCCGGACCCTCTGATCAGAGAGTAGCATTACTATCACCCATCTCTCCCTACACCTCTCTACACCTCGCCCCGCAACGCCCCTGAGGCCTGTGATTTCACACAGATTAGTGCTCAAAGTCTCCTAAGCTCTCCCTCAGTACTCCCTGTATCGATGGTCATCTCAAATGCAGACGCACACTTGAGGGTCTATAAGAGTCCAAAATGTGTACGCGTCCGCACAGCAGTGTTCTAGAATATTGGACCGTTGGCTTTCATTCTTTTGTAATTCTCAGCGCAGCTAAAGCTATTTCTCCAACTGTCAACACATTCAAATGAATACAAGACACGTACACAGAGTTGTCTGGGGATTTTGGGGAGGTTAGGGCTGTGCGTCCCCCGCAGGATGGTGGTCTCAGAGCCGCGTAGCTATGTTACAATGTGGCGCCGGACTATCGTGTCTCTGCGTCTGTGGACTCTGAATTATCCTTTAGACACACACTAACAAGATAAGACACACCCCACGCACTCAGAAATGGTTGCTCTACCTCACAAAGACGCAAACAACCTACACACTTCCTTTCCAGACAATAACAACACTAGTTATAGAACACTAATTTAAAGTCTGACATCCGAGAAAGGGAAAATAGACTGCGTCCCAAATGGCACCCTATTCCCTTTAGTGCACTACTTCTGATCAGAGCCTATAGGCCTCTGGTCAAAAGTAGTGCACTATATAGGCAATAGGGCACCATTTAGGACACAGCCTGTAACTGATCATACAGCTTAATGTCCAAAAGGAAAATAACAATTCCATCAGATATTAGGTAGCTCATGGACAGCCTGCCTGCCTGGCTGCCTGCCTGCCTGCCTGGCTGGCTGGATAACTACATCATTGTTAAGCATCTTGATTTTATCAGAATTATAGAAAATGACAAGTGAACTCAACATGAACCAGAGAGTTGGGGGGTTGCTAGTATTGGCATTTCTAAATCTAGGCAGGCTGGTGCCAGAGAATCAATACATGTCAGGCAGCCGTGCATGCACACACATACTGTACACATACATACACACAAAGGTCCTAGGCTACTGCTTTTTCATCCCCTGAGTCAGTTAGTCAGCCAGTCTCACCATCCCTGACAGAAAAGAAAAGTGATAACTATAAAAAGAGAGAGGGGACAGAAATAAGAAGAGGAGTGAGAGTGACAGTGAGAGAGCGAAAGAAAGGGAGGGGTCTGAGAGAGAGACAAAAGAAAGAGCTTGCTGTCCTGTGTTTTGGAATTTAAGGTAACGGCATTGATGATCGACAGAACGTCAACAGAATACAAACCTCCTCAGGAAGGAAGGAGGGAAGGGCCCAAAGAAATGAGAGAGAAAAAAATTGAGAGAAAGAAAAACTCAGGCTCAATCTTCTGCTACTTTTCATCAGGTGCTATTACCAGTCCCATTCTCATTACTGGCCTGCGTCCATGTAGCATAACCACGGCGCTGACAGCAGCTGATTTACCAATAACTCCTGTTAGTTAGTATACCCTCTCTGGAGGTCACCCAGAGGACAGGGATGCAGGAGACAGGAGGAGGCAAGAGGCCCTTCCTGTGGGCCAAGCAACCTGCCCACTGCCCAGGAGGAGAGGAAGATAATACCCTGTCCACTGCTCTTCCCTCTCTCTCTCTCTTTACTTTCTGTCGGTCAACCATGATTCTGTCTAGACAGGAGAGGAGAAGAGAAGAGAGGAGAGGAAAGGAGAGGAGGGGAGGGGAAGAGTGGAGGAGAGGGGAGGCTTTCCCCCTCTCTCTTTCTCCCCATTTTTCTCTCAATCCCATTTTTCTCTCCCCTTCCCCCTTTCTCTCCCTGCTCTGTCCTCTATCCTCCTCCCTCCAGCTCTCCCTTCTCCTTTCCAGTCTTTCTCACTTTGTATTCCCCAACCCCACCCTACTTTCAACTCCTCTCTTTTGTTCTGCTCATCTGTTTTGTACTTCTCTCTCTCCCTCTTCTCTTCCATCCCCCACCTTGTTTTTCTTCAGCATCTCCCCCTGCCCTATCTCTCTGTAATTTACTATAACAACAAACATCGGGGGCTGAAAAGCACAGAGCTCTCAGCTCGTTCTATGACTGTTGCAGGTTACACCAATGACCCAGTAAATGTGTTGTTAGAGCGTTCTCACTGCTCAGCTGGTGTAGGGCACCAGGTCAGGTCTTTTGATGAGAGAGAGAGAGAGAGAGAGAGAGAGAGAAGGGGGAGAGAGAGGTGCAGAGAGAGACAGGAAGGGGTAGGCAGACTGAGAGAAGGAGGGAGAGAGGGAGAAAGAGAGAGAAGGGGAGATAGGGAGAGGGAGGCAGAGAAAGAGGGGGGGTGGGGGGCAGAGAGAAAAAGAGACAAGAGAGAGAAAGATAGAAACAAAAAGAGAGAGATCCAGCTATGCTACGTAAATGAGAGTTTAACTTCAGTCGGCAGAATAATGAATTGTATTCTGAATATCATATTGACCTGTATGGCCTGTACTGTGTACTGAAGGTCTGAAGGTATGGTGATACAAAGACACAGACAACTCAATCAATAGAACATTTGTTGTGATATTCACAGTGTTCTGCTATTCATCACTCATGGAGGTTTGCTTGTTTAGTGACATTTACAACAAATGAGTTAAAGGTTGGATTAATCAATGTTTCTGTTGCTGGCGTTGTTGTTGAGAGCCAACCCATCAATATGTTACCAAGCTGTTTGTCACTCCTCTGTCTGTCTTTTACTTATGTTGTTATTGTCCAACACTGTTTCATTCATCTAGCCATTGTTACCTAAATCCTTCTGTTTGTACTGCTGTACACACACGCACGCACGCACGCACGCACGCACGCACGCACGCACGCACGCACGCACGCACACACACACACACACACACACACACACACACACACACACACACACACACACACACACACACAGTCTTTTGTTCGTCCCGCTCCACAGTCAGTCAGTTGGAGTCCAACCAAGACTAACTCACTCAATTACAAGGGTCTGTTCATCCTATGTGTGTGCTGGTGGAAATCAGCCACTGTGTGTGTGCACTCCAGCAAAAGGAATGTTAAGAAAATAGCCTCTATATACACTGAGTGTACAAAACATTTCACTGCTCTTTCCATAACAGACTGACCAGGTGAATCCAGGTGAAAGCTATGATCCCTTATTGATGTCACTTGTTAAATCCACTTCAATCAGTGTAAATGAAGGGAAGGAAACAGGTTAAATAAGGATTTTTAAGCAGTGAGACTATTGAGACATGGATTATGTATGTGTGCCATTCAGAGGGTGAATTGGCAAGGGAGAAAACTTGAGTGTCTTTGAA
Organism: Salmo trutta; assembly: GCF_901001165.1. Taxonomy (NCBI): domain Eukaryota; kingdom Metazoa; phylum Chordata; class Actinopteri; order Salmoniformes; family Salmonidae; genus Salmo; species Salmo trutta. The sequence goes on along the minus strand of NC_042990.1, from coordinate 21,193,365 downwards.
CGGAGTATGGTAGTAGGTGCCAGGCGCACTGGTTTGAGTGTCAAGAACTGTAACACTGCTGTGTCTTTCACGCTCAACAGTTTCCCATGTCTATCAAGAATGGTCCACCACTCAAAGGACATCCAGCCAACTTGACACATCCCTGTGGAACGCTTTCGACACCTTGCTGGGGGTGCAACTCAATATTAGGAAGATGTTCCTAATGTTTTGTACACTGAGTGTATGTGCCCACACACAGCAGCCATGATAACCCTGAGCCCTTCTCCTTTTCACCTTCTTGCCAACGGTCTCCAGGCCAGTTCCACGACACACAGCCTTGTTGAGCAAAGAACACACTGCACAGTTACACAGGAATCTAATTGATGAGCTGAACTCCCAGTGTGGCCAGAGGCTAAATATAGCTCACTGTGGTTGGTGTGTGTTTGTGTGAGTGTGTGTCTGCCAAGTATGTATTCAAGGTTCTGACAGGGCCTGCGGAGGTGTACACAGCGTGTGTGTGTGTGAGCCCCACCATGACCAATCACATGACAGACAGCAGGGCTTAGACAGTCTGTGGGAACTAGCTATTTGGAACAGACACTGACCATATGACATCTGTATGACTGATGCACTGGGAAGAAAGAATGAGTGTGTGTGTGTGTGGTGGGGGGGGGGGGGGTGTTGGCGTGCATACAGTAGGTGTCCACCTTATGCACATAAACATTGATGAGTGTATTTTCAAATGTGTGTTTGCAGGTTTGGTTAGTGTGTTTTTTCTGTGGGTATCAGGGCTATTCACTACATTCAAACCAGAGTGAATCCCTCTCCTCCTCTCTGAATGAGGGGAAACATCTCCCCTACTTATCTCTGAGAGCAGACCTACAGAGGCTCTCCACACACACACACACACACACACACACACACACACACACACACACACACACACACACACACACACACACACACACACACACACACACACACACACACACACACTATAGCTGCTGGTTTCATACACAGAAAATAGCATTAAAACCTATTTTGTGAGGAGCTTAGGAATACTACTTATATGCCACCTTTTTTCCATTTCTTAGATCAAATGCAGAAAAAAACTTGCTCTTCACAACAGAAGCTTTTTCTCTGCCTGTAACAGCACACACACCGTATATACAGTGCCATAACAACAGGGTTCTATTTGTGGTGCCACTTCAGAGGCCTATAGCTGTATTTTATCAGGTAAAACCTCACATAAAGCAAAAGGTTATTTTACAGTAATGATCAACAGTGGTGACCAGTCATTCAGGGCAGGTGGGGCAGAGCCCTGAATGTGGGGCAGAGCCCTGAAGGTGGGGCAGAGCCCTGAATGTGGGGCAGAACCCTGAATGTGGGGCAGAGCCCTGAATGTGGGGCAGAGCCCTGAATGTGGGGCAGAGCCCTGAATGTACGGCAGAGCCCTGAATGTAGGGCAGAGCCCTGAATGTGGGGCAGAGCCCTGAATGTGGGGCAGAGCCCTGAATGTGGGGCAGAGCCCTGAATATAGGGCAGAGCCCTGAAGGTGGGGCAGAGCCCTGAATGTAGGGCAGAGCCCTGAAGGTGGGGCAGAGCCCTGAATGTAGGGCAGAGCCCTGAATGTGGGGCAGAGCCCTGAATGTAGGGCAGAGCCCTGAATGTGGGGCAGAGCCCTGAATGTGGGGCAGAGCCCTGAAGGTGGGGCAGAGCCCTGAATGTGGGGCAGAGCCCTGAATGTAGGGCAGAGCCCTGAATGTGGGGCAGGCCTGTTTGCATGTTCTTTTTGGCATTAATACGTGTCACATATCAGTTTGCAAACAATGTAAAAAAAGAAATAATAATAACTGAGTTAATAAAGGCACATACAAACTTGGTCTCTTTTTTGCTTTCTTGAGTAAGGCAGCTCCAAAATGCAGGTGTTTTAGCCTAGCTCAGTGCTTTCTGTGGAGGTGGGGAAGCCAGCGGAAAATAAATAGCGTAGGTGTTGGTAATGTTCTCTAGTTCCCTCGGTGATTGGCTCAGTGTTCTGTCACTCATGGGGACACTACGTCACCGTCAAGTCTATGGGCAGACCTCGAAAATTCAAGCCCCTTGGATGCTGCCATAGAGTTACATTAGAAGTGCCCATCCAAGAAGGCTCAAGGTCATTGGCCACCGATAAAATGACGTCAAATCCCGATATATCTACTCTAGCTATGATTGGACAACATCATACATCATCAACATCATACTTTCAAAATCTTACCTAGCATCATCATCAATCAAGTCAACAATCTACTGGTAAATTATTTTTAATCCTTGTCACATTAAGAGAAATAATAGATAAAACGTATCGGTGCTCATCAGCCATTGGACGCAAACATTACACAACAAGTTGGAAAATCGCAAATTCAACAATGAGTGGTAGTAAATGAGGCTGAATGAACTGTTTCACAGCCAGACAAGGCTCCAGGTGTAGCCAGGTGTAGCGTGATAAGGTGTTGGGACTGATGTTGGGACTCTGCTGTTGGGACAGCTTTATGTAGGCCCTAACAGTTTGTGGGCACTGTTTGTCACCGTTATAGTGCAATTAATGTGTTGTTTAGTGTTGTGTTGTGTAACGGCTTTGCTGGCATGCATTCCACATTTTGTTTTAGCCACACCAAGATTTACATGCTAAAATCACCACTGATGATCAAACTCTATTTGAACCATATTCAATAATTAACAAGTAGAAAACCAGTATGACCTACTAATACAGAGTTAGCTAAATGCAGATGTATGTTGCTAAAAAAATATCCTTTTAATTACATTTATATTTATTCAAGGACAATGCCAATACTTGATAAATATAGCCTAAAATAACACCAACACAATGATATCAACCCATCAACTGCAGTTAGCAAGCGCTGTCCTGTGTTTGACTCAGTTTTCTCTTAATTCTTAAGCCTTCCTTTCCTCCTCCTTCCCTGATGAAATATACCCTTATGGTTAGAACCCGCTCCTCCACCCACCTACCACCACACATGTGATGCTCCCTTTCCTCCTCCTTCCCTGATGAAATATACCCTTATGGGTAGAACCCGCTCCTCCACCCACCTACCACCACACATGTGATGCTCCCTTTCCTCCTCCTTCCCTGATGAAATATACCCTTATGGGTAGAACCCGCTCCTCCACCCACCTACCACCACACATGTGATGCTCCCTTTCCTCCTCCTTCCCTGATGAAATATACCCTTATGGGTAGAACCCGCTCCTCCACCCACCTACCACCACACATGTGATGCTCCCTTTCCTCCTCCTTCCCTGATGAAATATACCCTTATGGGTAGAACCCGCTCCTCCACCCACCTACCACCACACATGTGATGCTCCCTTTCCTCCTCCTTCCCTGATGAAATATACCCTTATGGGTAGAACCCGCTCCTCCACCCACCTACCACCACACATGTGATGCTCCCTTTCCTCCTCCTTCCCTGATGAAATATACCCTTATGGGTAGAACCCGCTCCTCCACCCACCTACCACCACACATGTGATGCTCCCTTTCCTCCTCCTTCCCTGATGAAATATACCCTTATGGGTAGAACCAGCTCCTCCACCCACCTACCACCACACATGTGATGCTCCCTTTCCTCCTCCTTCCCTGATGAAATATACCCTTATGGGTAGAACCCGCTCCTCCACCCACCTACCACCACACATGTGATGCTCCCTTTCCTCTCCGGACTGCTTTGTAACAGCAGGCCTCTCTCTTTCTCTCTGTCTGTCTGTCTCTCTCTCACACACACAACTTTGTAACCGCGAGTCACTCAATACATGCTTTTTCATGGTCTCATCTTCAAGGGGTCATAAATCTGAGGTGGGACAGGCAGACAAGCTGCTACAGGGCCAGAATAAGAATACTGCCCTCAAAAAGTGCCGGCTTTCAATTAACGTCCATTCAGAGAATAGTTAGGGCTTTTGTATGCATGCATGTTGTGCCTAATAACGAACGGACAAAAGAGTCCATTTTAATGATTTATGTGTGGTAACCATGGAGATCCTAGTGAGAGGACAGGCCAGGACAGGCCAGGGTTAGGAGCTATAGATTAACACTGACACAGCTTGTTTTACTAACTGACACCATTAACACTGAGAGACTAATGAGACCATACTGGTGTCAGTGTTGTAGAGAGAAATACAACATCTGATAACCAACAGTTCAGGAAGCCAACGCTACACACCAGGAAACTCCAATGAGTTTGAGACTTGTTTTCTGACGAATGAGATGATGGGGTGTCCATGAGAAATACAACTAATTATGTCCTGTTTTGTTGACAACAATGTTACATTAACCAACCGTAGAGGAAGCAGGAATACACCTCGCCAGGAATCTCCAATGTGTTTATTTACATGGCTTTAGAGAGATGTTAAGGCTCTGTCATTATACAGTAGCAATATAAATCACACAGAGGATTTATCTGTGGAGGGACTGAAAGCTTGTTGCTCCCCATTCATATTCAGTTTATTTATTGAGTTTTGAAATGTTCATCACATCTTATGTTTATGAATTTATCACGTTAGCTATCATTTACAGTACCCCTGTCAGTGAAGTTTAACGATGAATAAAAAATAACAAGTTGATGTCACTTGACAAGTGGTGAACAGAGCAGATTGATGGCCGAGACTCAGAGAGTGAAAAGACGGAGCCCCCCTCATTAGCCCGAGCCAGAAGTCTGTCAGATGTGTGTGTGTGAGCAGACTGTCCGGTCTGTGTGAGGACACCTGCTTGTCGAACATCTCATTCCAAAATCATGGGAATTAATATGGAGTTGGTCCCCCCTTTGCTGCTATAACAGCCTCCACTCTTCTGGGAAGGCTTTCCACTAGATGTTGGAACATTGCTGCGGGGACATGCTTCCATTCAGCCACAAGAGCATTAGTGAGGTCAGGCACTGATGTTGGGCGATTAGGCCTGGCTCGCAGTCAGCGTTCTAATTCATCCCAAAGGTGTTTGATGGGGTTGAGGTCAGGGCTCTGTGCAGGCCAGTCAAGTTCTTTCACACCGACCTTGACAAACCATTTCTGTATGGACCTCGATTTGTGCACGAGGGGATTGTCATACTGAAACAGAAAAGGGCCTGCCCCAAACTGTTGCCACAAAGTTGGAAGCACAGAATCATCTAGAATATCCTTGTGTGCTGCAGCGTTAAGATTAGATGTCGACCGATTAATCGGAATGGCCAATTAATTAGGGCCGATTTCAAGTTTTCATAACAATCGGTAATCTGCATTTTTAGGCACCGATTATGGCCGATTACATTGCACTCCACGAGGAGACTGCGTGGCAGGCTGACTACCTGTTATGCGAGTGCAGCAAGGAGCCAAGGTAAAATGCTAGCTAGCATTAAACGTATCTTATAAAAAACAATCAATCTTAACATAATCACTAGTTAACTAGACATGGTTGATGATATTACTAGTTCATCTAGCTTGTCCTGCGTTGCGTATAATTGATGCCGTGCCTGTTAATTTATCATTGAATCACAGCCTACTTCGTCAAACGGGTGATTTAACAAGCGCATTCGCGAAAAAAGCACTGTCGTTGCACCAATGTGTACCTAACCATAAACATCATTGCCTTTCTTAAAATCAATACACAAGTATATATTTTTAAACCTGCATGTTTAGTTAATATTGCCTGCTAACATGAATTTCTTATAACTAGAAAGATTGTGTCACTTCTCTTGCGTTCTGTGCATGCAGAGTCAGGGTATATTCTTCCTAACAAAGACCATAATTAATTTGCCAGAATTGTACATAATTATGACATAACATTGAAGGTTGTGTAATGTAACAGCAATATTTAGACTTTGGGATGCCACCCGTTAGATAAAATATGAAACGGTTCCGTATTTCACAGAAAAAATAAACGTTTTGTTTTTGAAATTATAGCTTCCGGATTTGACCATATTTTTGAACTAAGGCTCGTATTTCTGTGGGTTATTATATTATAATTAAGTCTATGATTTGATAGAGCAGTCTGACTGAGCGGTGGTAGGCAGCAGCAGGCTCGTAAGCATTCATTCAAACAACACTTTACTGCAATTTCCAGCAGCTCTTCACTCTGCTTCAAGCATTGAGCTGTTTATGACTTCAAGCCTATCAACTCCCGAGATTAGGCTGGCAATACTAAAGTACCTATTAGAACATCCAATAGTCAAAGGTCTATGAAATACAAATGGTATAGAGAGAAATAGTCCTATAATAACTACAACCTAAAACTTCTTACCTGGGAATATTGAAGACTCATGTTAAAAGGAACCACCAGCTTTCAGATGTTCTCATGTTCTGAGCAAGGAACTTAAGCGTTAGCTTTTTTACATGGCACATATTGTACTTTTACTTTCTTCTCCAACACTTAGTTTTTGCATTATTTAAACCAAATTGAACATGTTTCATTATTTATTTGAGACTAAATTGATTTCATTGATGTATTATATTAAGTTAAATTTAGTGTTCATTCAGTATTGTTGTAATTGTCATTATTACAAATATATATATAAAAATCGGCCGATTAATCGGGCTTCGGCTTTTCTTGGCCCTCCAATAATCGGTATCGGCAGTGAAAAATCATAATCGGTCGACCTCTAGTTAAGATTTCCCTTCACTGGAACTAAGGGGCCTAGCCTGAACCATGAAAAACAGCCCCAGACCATTACTCCTCCTCCACCAAACTTTACAGTTGGCACAATGCATTTGGGCAATTAGCGTTCTCCTGGCATCCGCCATACCCAGATTCGTCCATCGGACTGTCAGATGATGAAGCGTGATTCATCACTCCAGAGAATGTGTTTTCACTGCTCCAGAGTCCAATGGCGTCGAGTTTTATACCACTCCAGCCGATGCTTGGCATTGAGTATGGTGATGCTTGGCATGCAGCTGCTCGGCCATGGAAACCCATTTCATTAAGCTCCGACAAACAGTTATTGTGCGATTGTTGCTTCCAGAGGCAGTTTGGAACTCGGTAGTGAGTGTTGCAATCGAGGACAGCTGATTATTACTTGCATCGCGATTAAGCACTCAACGGTCTTGTTCTGTGAGCTTGTTTGGCCTACCAATTCGCGTCTGAGCCTGTTTCGCTTCTAGACATTTCCACTTCACAATAAGAGCACTTACAGTTGACCGAGGCAGCTCTAGCAGGGCAGAAATTTGATGAACTGACTTGTTGGAAAGATGGCATCCTATGACAGAGCCAAGTTGAAAGTCCCTGAGCTCTTCAGTAAGGCCACTCTAATGCCAATGTTTGTTTATGGAGATTGCATAGCTGTGTTCTCGATTTTATACACCTATCAGCAACGGGTGTGGCTGAAATAGCCGAATTCACCAATTTTAAGGGGTGTCCACATACTTCTGTATATATAGTGTACCGCTAGGGCTGCATAGAGAAACAGTCTATAGACTCTCAAAAGGGTTAATGTATAAAATAGTAACACCCAGCGGGAAAAAAAAAAAATATATATATATATATATATATATATTTTTTTTTTTTTTTTTTCCCGCTGGGTGTTACTATTTTCTGAATGCACTATATATATATTTTTTCCCGCTGGGTGTTACTATTTTCTGAATGCACTATATATATATATATATATATATATATATATATATATATATATATATATATATATATATATATATATATATATAGTGCATTCAGAAAGTATTCAGAATGCTTTACTTTTTCCACATTTTGTTACGTTACAACCTTATTCTAAAATGGATTAAATTGTTTTAAAAAGGCACTACATCTCAGTGCAAGAGGTGTCACTACGGTCCCTGGTTCGATTCCAGGGTGTATCACATCCGACCATGATTGGGAGTCCCATAGGGCGGCACACAATTGGTCCAGCATCGTCCAGGTTTGGCCGGGGTAGGCCGTCATTGTAAATAAGAATTTGTTCTTAACTGACTTTGCGGCCAGCTCTGTCAACTATGGGACCTTATATAGACAGGTGTGTGCCTTTCCAAATCATGTCCAATTAATAGAATTTACCACAGGTGGACTCCAATCAAGTTGTAGAAACATCTCAAGGGTGATCAATGGAAACAGAATGCACCTGAGCTCAAGTTCGAGTCTCATAGCAAAGGGTCTGAATACTTACAGTACCAGCCAAAAGTTAGGACACACCTACTCATTCAAGGGTTTTTCTTTATTTTTACTATTTTCTACATTGTAGAATAATAGTGAAGACATCAAAACTATGAAATAACACATATGGAATCATGTAGTTACCAAAAAAGTGTTAAACAAATCCAAATATATTTTATATTTGAGATTCTTCAAAGTAGCCACCCTTTGCCTTGATGACAGCTTTGCACATTCTCTCAACCAGCTTCATGAGGAAAGAATGGTAGTGTACATACAATCACTGCACACACAGAGCATTATGACCACAGCTGTTCTGTTCTCTCAAGAGAAGCTAGTGTGTTCTGTTTGCAGAGAACTGAACTGGTCTAGCCTGTTGTGTTTGCCTACTGAGGCTGAGTAAGAGCCTTGTGCAAACAGACAGACAACAATAGTTGACGCAAAGGAGCAAGAGTTTCTTCTACAAGGTGAAGGAAGAACCACCTGGACACTGTTCTCTGTTGGTGTGTTCAGACATTGTGTTCTCCCTATTCAGCTATCTCTAGATCTCTCTTCCTTCCTTCCTTCCTTCTCTCTCTCTCTCTCTCTCTCTCTACTCACGGCCATCTGCAGTAACTTCAGAGCGCATTGATTTTCAATACAGAGGGTTAGCTAGCTGTAGCGCACGGCGGTGTAATGAGAGAACTTTACATTATTCATGCTCTGCCCGTGTGTGTGTGTGTGTGTGTGTGTGTGGACAAAGTCCCCACTAGAATAGTAAACAAACAAACATTAGAATTAGTGTTAGGGTTAAAATTAGGGTTAGGGTTAGCAGCTAGGGTTAATTTTAGGGTTACGGTTACGAACTAGGGTTAGGCTTAGGGTTAGGGTTAGGTTTTAGGGTTAAGGTTAGGGTTTGGGTTAGGGTTTATGGAAGGGGACTGAATTGTGTGTCTGAATGGGACTGAATTGTGTGTCTGTACAAGGTTAGTTATACAAGACTGTGCATGTGTGTGGAGGGCCTGGCACTGCGTGAGGCACTCAAAGAGACTCCTGCATCTGTGTGTGTGTGAGCGACTGTGCTGTGCAGATGTACTCCATTATGGTGAAACACAGAGTTGAGCAGGCTTCTTCTGAATGTAAATAGATTATGAGTTATGCACAGTATTTCTGTCTGACACACACACACACACACACACACACACACACACACACACACACACACACACACACACACACACACACACACACACACACACACACACACACACACACACACACACACACACACACACACACACACACAAGTCTCTGGGTGAATGAGTCATCCTAGCTAGAGTCTGGAGTCTGGCTACTTTAAACTGACTGTGGCAGGGTGTTTTAATTGAGCCAAAGCAATGAGTCAGAGGAGTCAAGGAGGCTTGAGTCTCTGGGAGAGAGATCACAGAGCATAGCCACAGGCCCGGGGCCCTGATCAGACAAGAGAAGGCAAGACAGTCACACAGAAGGACGTGTTAATCAAGAGAGTCAAAGCAGTGAGTCAGAGGAGTCAGTGGAGGCTTCAGTCAAGGAGTAAGATCACAGCTACAGGCCCAGGGCCCTGAACATAAAGCATCCCAGTGTAGGAGTACTAGGATCAGGTCCTATATGTCCATTTAACCTTATTCATTATACTCTGAAACGCTTTATGAATTCAGGGCCAGGAGTCCATCAAGGACGGAAACCGTGATGGAAGGATATAATGTTGCCAGAGGTCGCTGTGTAGGGACATTTTTTTATAAGAAAATTAAAGCCTTTTAATTTGTCTGAAGAAAAGATAATATCCTTTAAAAAGGCCCTCTTTTGTAATAGCATCACAAAGTGTATTTTGTTCATGCACTTTCTAATCTAGAAAACATTGATTTGAAAAGTAACTCAACACATGGCTTAGATGATTGAACTATGAATTGCCAGTGTCGAGGCATTCTTCAACTTGATTAAATCTCCTTTTCAAAATGCTTCTTTAACCTTGAGCATTTCTCAATGTTAACTGATTGTCATACTTATTCCTTGGGCTATTACCACTTTATTCTACTTAGTGGCGTACAGCAGTTTTGTGAGGCGCCCCCGTGTTATAGCTAATCTCATTCTATTCTTCACATTTTGCCATAAGGCAGAGAGAAATGTACTATTTTGGGGGGGTTGGGGGACCCGCAGAGCTCATGCCCCCCCCCCCCCCCCCCCCCGTGCAAACACCATCTCATGAGAAAAGTAACTTGTATATGTGAAATACCTGTAGTAACCGACTGTGTCCCAAGACCCCAACTATTAGTAGCACAAAGACTACCGCAGTGTGACAAAACCCTTTCCAAACAGTCAAGGTCAACAACCAATAGGTGTTCTGGTGCACTTCAGAAGATAGAGCTTTCAGTTGAATAAGAAAGTAAATAGACGGAGAGTGAGAGAGATAAGGTAACCCACTTGTCAGCCTGGTGGAGTGGGGATGGAGAGATGGAGGGATGGAGAGAGAGAGAAAGTGCCCAGAGCAAGGAAACTCTGACAGACATAAAGAGAGGTAGAAAATACACTGCTCAAAAAAATAAAGGGAACACTAAAATAACACATCCTAGATCTGAATGAATGAAATAATCTTATTAAATACTTTTTTCTTTACATAGTTGAATGTGCTGACAACAAAATCACACAAAAATAATCAATGGAAATCCAATTTATCAACCCATGGAGGTCTGGATTTGGAGTCACACTCAAAATTAAAGTGGAAAACCACACTACAGGCTGATCCAACTTTGATGTAATGTCCTTAAAACAAGTCAAAATGAGGCTCAGTAGTGTGTGTGGCCTCCACGTGCCTGTATGACCTCCCTACAACACCTGGGCATGCTCCTGATGAGGTGGCGGATGGTCTCCTGAGGGATCTCCTCCCAGACCTAGACTAAAGCATCCGCCAACTCCTGGACAGTCTGTGGTGCAACGTGGCGTTGGTGGATGGAGCGAGACATGATGTCTCATGATGAAATGATGATGAACATGATGAACTGCTGACACACTCCAGCCACATGAGGTCTAGCATTGTCTTGCATTAGGAGGAACCCAGGGCCAACCGCACCAGCATATGGTCTCACAAGGGGTCTGAAGATCTCATCTCGGTACTTAATGGCAGTCAGGCTACCTCTGGCGAGCACATGGAGGGCTGTGCGGCCCCCCAAAGAAATGCCACCCCACACCATGACTTACCCACCGCCAAACCAGTCATGCTGGAGGATGTTGCAGGCAGCAGAACGTTCTCCACGGCATCTCCAGACTCTGTCACGTCTGTCACATGTGCTCAGTGTGAACCTGCTTTCATCTGTGAAGAGCACAGGGCGCCAGTGGCGAATTTGCCAATCTTGGTGTTCTCTGGCAAATGCCAAACGTCCTGCACGGTGTTGGGCTGTAAGCACAACCCCCACCTGTGGACGTCGGGCCCTCATACCACCCTCATGGAGTCTGTTTCTTACCGTTTGAGCAGACACATGCACATTTGTGGCCTGCTGGAGGTCATTTTGCAGGGCTCTGGCAGTGCTCCTCCTTCTCCTCCTTGCACAAAGGCGGAGGTAGCGGTCCTGCTGCTGGGTTGTTGCCCTCCTACGGCCTCCTCCACGTCTCCTGATGTACTGGCCTGTCTCCTGGTAGCGCCTCCATGCTCTGGACACTACGCTGACAGACACAGCAAACCTTCTTGCCACAGCTCGCATTGATGTGCCATCCTGGATGAGCTGCACTACCTGAGCCACTTGTGTGGGTTGTAGACTCCGTCTCATGCTACCACTAGAGTGAAAGCACCGCCAGCATTCAAAAGTGACCAAAACATCAGCCAGGAAGCATAGGTCTGTGGTCTGTGGTCTGTGGTCACCACCTGCAGAACCACTCCTTTATTGGGGGTGTCTTGCTAATTGCCTATAATTTCCACCTGTTGTCTCTTCCATTTGCACAACAGCATGTGAAATGTATTGTCAATCAGTGTTGCTTCCTAAGTGGACAGTTTGATTTCACAGAAGTGTGATTGACTTGGAGTTACATTGTGTTGTTTAAGTGTTCCCTTTATTTTTTTGAGCAGTATATAATGTTGGAGAAGACAGGATCCAGACCTCCGCCTTTAACATGCTGAGAATTGTCTTGTTTTTAAACCATACTGAAGCCCATAGCGGTTCCACCAGGCTACAGTATCAATAGCCACATTTTAACACCGAACTCAATCCATCCTGAAGCAATACATGATTTAGCGTACAAGAGCATGGACAAGTGTGTATATTTTGTTCTCAATTAACTTACCTGGTAAAATAAAGGACAGATAGCTGACAAAATAAAGGAAATTGGAGAAAAAAACCTCTAAAAGGGAAAGTGTCTATGTGAGTTGGTTTGACTATGATCTCTCTCTATACTCCACTCACACTTCTGATCTTGACTGTGTCATTGGAGCTCCCTAGGGTGTGGAGTGAGGAGAGGAATTCCTTGCAAACACCCACTGAGAGATAGAGAGAAAGGGGGAGGTTTAGTGTAGTGTAGGGTTACATGAGATAGAGAGGGGAGGTTTAGTGTAGGGGTACATGAGATAGAGAGAGGGGGAGGTTTAGTGGAGTGTAGGGGTACATGAGATAGAGGGGAGGTTTAGTGTAGGGGTACATGAGATAGAGAGAGGGGGAGGTTTAGTGGAGTGTAGGGGTACATGAGATAGAGAGAGGGGGAGGTTTAGTGTAGTGTATGGGGTACATTAGATAGAGAGAGAGGGAGGTTTAGTGTAGAGGTACATGAGATAGAGAGAGGGGGAGGTTTAGTGTAGGGGTACATGAGATAGAGCGAGAGGGGAGGTTTAGTGTAGGGGTACATGAGATAGACCGAGAGGGGAGGTTTAGTGTAGTGTAGGGGTACATGAGATAGATAGAGAGGGGGAGGTTTAGTGTAGTGTAGAGGTACATGAGATAGAGAGAGAGGGGGAGGGGGAGGTTTAGTGTAGGGGTAGATGAGATAGAGAGAGGGGGAGGGGGAGGTTTAGTGTAGGGGTAGATGAGATAGAGAGAGGGGGAGGTTTAGTGTAGTGTAGGGGTACATGAGATAGAGAGAGAGGTTTAGTGTAGTGTAGGGGTACATGAGATAGAGAGAGAGGGGGAGGTTTAGTGTAGGGGTACATGAGCTAGAGAGAGAGGGAGGTTTAGTGTAGGGGTACATGAGATAGAGAGAGAGTGGGAGGTTTAGTGTAGTGTAGGGGTACATGAGATAGAGAGAGAGGGGGAGGTTTAGTGTAGGGGTACATGAGCTAGAGAGAGAGGGAGGTTTAGTGTAGGGGTACATGAGATAGAGATAGGGGGATTTTAGTGTAGTGTAGGGGTACATGAGATAGAGAGAGAGGGGGAGGTTTAGTGTAGGGGTACATGAGATAGAGAGAGGGGGAGGTTTAGTGAAGTGTAGGGGTACATGAGATAGAGAGAGAGGGAGGTTTAGTGTAGGGGTACATGAGCTAGAGAGAGAGGGAGGTTTAGTGTAGGGGTACATGAGATAGAGAGAGGGGGAGATTTAGTGCAGTGTAGGGGTACATGAGATAGAGATAGGGGGATTTTAGTGTAGTGTAGGGGTACATGAGATAAAGAGAGAGGGGGAGGTTTAGTGTAGGGGTACATGAGATAGAGAGAGGGGGAGGTTTAGTGTAGTGTATGGGGTACATGAGATAGAGAGAGAGGGAGGTTTAGTGTAGAGGTACATGAGATAGAGAGAGGGGGAGGTTTAGTGTAAGGGTACATGACATTGGGCGAGAGGGGAGGTTTAGTGTAGGGGTACATGAGATAGACCGAGAGGGGAGGTTTAGTGTAGGGGTACATGAGCTAGAGAGAGGGGGAGGTTTAGTGTAGTGTAGGGGTTATTGAGATAGAGAGAGAGGTTTAGTGTAGTGTAGGGGTACATGAGATAGAGAGATGGGGAGGTTTAGTGTAGGGGTACATGAGATAGAGAGAGAGGGAGGTTTAGTGTAGGGGTACATGAGATAGAGAGAGGGGGAGGTTTAGTGCAGTGTAGGGGTACATGAGATAGAGATAGGGGGAGGTTTAGTGTAGTGTAGGGGTACATGAGATAGAGAGAGAGGTTTAGTGTAGTGTAGGGGTACATGAGATAGAGAGATGGGGAGGTTTAGTGTAGGGGTACATGAGATAGAGAGAGAGGGGGAGGTTTAGTGTAGGGGTACATGAGATAGAGGGAGAGGGGGAGGTTTAGTGAAGTGTAGGGGTACATGAGATAGATAGAGAGGGGGAGGTTTAGTGTAGTGTAGAGGTACATGAGATAGAGAGAGAGGGGGAGGGGGAGGTTTAGTGTAGGGGTACATGAGATAGAGAGAGGGGGAGGTTTAGTGTAGTGTAGGGGTACATGAGATAGAGAGAGAGGGGGAGGTTTAGTGTAGTGTAGGGGTACATGAGATAGAGAGAGAGGGGGAGGGGGAGGTTTAGTGTAGTGTAGAGGTACATGAGATAGGGGAGAGTTCATCAATGAGCTTGACGCCTTCATAAGTTCCTTTCCTGAGGATGGCTCACCCCTCACAGTTCTGGGTGACTTTAACCTCCCTACGTCTACCTTTGACTCATTTCTCTCTGCCTCCTTCTTTCCACTCCTCTCCTCTTTTAACCTCACCCTCTCACCGTCCCCCCATACTCACAAGGCAGGCAATACGCTTGACCTCATCTTTACTAGATGCTGTTCTTCTACTAATCTCACTGCAACTCCCCTCCAAGTCTCCGACCACTACCTTGTATCCTTTTCACTCTCGCTCTCCTCGAACACTACTCACTCTGCCCCTACTCAGATGGTATTGCGCCGTCACAACCTTCGCTCTCTCTCTCCCGCCACTCTCTCCTCTTCCATCCTATCATCTCTTCCCTCTGCTCAATCCTTCTCCAACCAATCTCCTGATTCTGCCTCCTCAACCCTCCTCTCCTCCCTTTCTGCATCCTTTGACTCTCTATGTCCCCTATCCTCCTCCCCTCCTGCTCTGTGGCTTGACGACTCATTGCGAGCTCCCTCGACAGGGCTCCGGGCAGCCGAGCGGAAATGGAGGAAAACTCGCCTCCCTGCAGACCTGGCATCTTTTCACTCCCTCCTTTCTACATTTTCTTCCTCTGTTTCTGCTGCTAAAGCCACTTTCTACCACTCTAAATTCCAAGCATCTGCCTCTAACCCTAGGAAGCTCTTTGCCACCTTCTCCTCCCTCCTGAATCCTCCTCCCCCTCCCCCCTCCTCCCTCTCTGCGGATGACTTCGTCAACCATTTTGAAAAGAAGATCGACGACATCCGATCCTTGTTTGTTAAGTCAAACGACATCGCTGGTCCTGCTCACATTGCCCTACCCTATGCTTTGACCTCTTTCTCCCCTCTCTCTCCAGATGAAATCTTGCGACTTGTGACGGCCGGCCGCCCAACAACCTGCCCGCTTGACCCTATCCCCTCCTCTCTTCTCCAGACCATTTCCGGAGACCTTCTCCCTTACCTCACCTTGCTCATCAACTCATCCTTGACCGCTGGCTACGTCCCTTCCGTCTTCAAGAGAGCGAGAGTTGCACCCCTTCTCAAAAACCTACACTCGATCCCAACGATGTCAACAACTACAGACCAGTATCCCTTCTTTCTTTTCTCTCCAAAACTCTTGAACGTGCCGTCCTTGGCCAGCTCTCTTGCTATCTCTCTCAGAATGACCTTCTTGATCCAAATCAGTCAGGTTTCAAGACTGGTCATTCAACTGAGACTGCTCTTCTCTGTGTCACGGAGGCTCTCCGCACTGCTAAAGCTAACTCTCTCTCCTCTGCTCTCATCCTTCTAGACCTATCTGCTGCCTTTGATACTGTGAACCATCAGATCCTCCTCTCCACCCTCTCCGAGTTGGGCATCTCCGGCGCGGCCCACGCTTGGATTGCGTCCTACCTGACAGGTCGCTCCTACCAGGTGGCGTGGCGAGAATCTGTCTCCGCACCACGTGCTCTCACCACTGGTGTCCGCCAGGGCTCAATTCTAGGCCCTCTCCTATTCTCGCTATACACCAGGTCACTTGGCTCTGTCATATCCTCACATGGTCTCTCCTATCATTGCTACGCAGACGACACACAATTAATCTTCTCCTTTCCCCCTTCTGATAACCAGGTGGCGAATCGCATCTCTGCATGTCTGGCAGACATATCAGTGTGGATGACGGATCACCACCTCAAGCTGAACCTCGGCAAGACGGAGCTGCTCTTCCTCCCGGGGAAGGACTGCCCGTTCCATGATCTCGCCATCACGGTTGACAACTCCATTGTGTCCTCCTCCCAGAGTGCTAAGAACCTTGGCGTGACCCTGGACAACACCCTGTCGTTCTCCGCTAACATCAAGGCGGTGACCCGATCCTGTAGGTTCATGCTCTACAACATTCGCAGAGTACGACCCTGCCTTACACAGGAAGCGGCGCAGGTCCTAATCCAGGCACTTGTCATCTCCCGTCTGGATTACTGCAACTCGCTGTTGGCTGGGCTCCCTGCCTGTGCCATTAAACCCCTACAACTCATCCAGAACGCCGCAGCCCGTCTGGTGTTCAACCTTCCCAAGTTCTCTCACGTCACCCCGCTCCTCCGCTCTCTCCACTGGCTTCCAGTTGAAGCTCGCATCTGCTACAAGACCATGGTGCTTGCCTACGGAGCTGTGAGGGGAACGGCACCTCCGTACCTTCAGGCTCTGATCAGGCCCTACACCCAAACAAGGGCACTGCGTTCCTCCACCTCTGGCCTGCTCGCCTCCCTACCTCTGCGGAAGCACAGTTCCCGCTCAGCCCAGTCAAAACTGTTCGCTGCTCTGGCACCCCAAATGGTGGAACAAGCTCCCTCACGACGCCAGGACAGCGGAGTCAATCACCACCTTCCGGAGACTCCTGAAACCCCACCTCTTTAAGGAATAACCCCCCTCCCAAAAAAAAAGATATAGATGCACTATTGTAAAGTGGTTGTTCCACTGGATATCATAAGGTGAATGCACCAATTTGTAAGTCGCTCTGGATAAGAGCGTCTGCTAAATGACTTAAATGTAAATAGAGAGAGAGGGGGAGGTTTAGTGTAGGTGTACATGAGATAGAGAGAGAGGGGGAGGTTTAGTGTAGGGGTACACGAGATAGAGAGAGAGGGGGAGGTTTAGTGTAGTGTAGGGGTACATGAGATAGAGAGAAAGGGGGAGGTTTAGTGTAGGGGTACATGAGATAGAGAGAGAGGGGGAGGTTTAGTGTAGGGGTACATGAGATAGAGAGAAGGGGTCCAGAGGGAGTACCTGACCACCACCAAACAAGAGTACAAACAACAGTACATGTCGATCTGGAGATCCTCCCAAGGGAGTCTGGCAATAAACAACTAGACTGATGACAGTAGAACCTCATCTCACTTCACTCAACGTCAAAAGTTCAGACGCATTTTATATCAGAAAGAGGTTGTTGTGTATGTTCATTTTTCTCCAAACGGTGTCTAACATTTTGTTTTTGAGCTTCAATCACTGACATAAAGGAAGACTCCAGAGTTAGAGCTGTTTTATCTGTTACGTCCTCTATTTTTCATGGTTTGATGTTTGTTGTTGCCCCATTCTTCATCTCAACTTTGTCTGACCATTGACTTTACCTTTGAATGTTATATGAATTTCATACAGGCCTACATCTCCTAACTTGCTGTCCCAGTACATAACATAATGCTGCTTTCAATCATATTTGTATAATTCATTTTGAGGATTTAATTATCAAGTTCTGCACAGGTGACCATTACATTTGAATACAGATAAAGAGAATAAACAGTTGTCTAAAAAGCCTTTGTTTGGCTAGCATAAATGTAACAGTATGAACAGCTTGACAAACAGAACATGTAGCTACTGAGAAAGAGAGAGAGATGGAAAGTGAGAGGGAGAGAGAAATAAAGAAAAAGTGAGAGAGGGAGAGTGAGAGATGGAGAGAGTAAGAGAATGAACTCCAAATAATTGCAGTGACATGACATTCCCATGCTGTTATTATTATTTACACTACAGTCAGAGCTCACTGGAGCTCCACACCCCAGAGGGAGAAAGGAGCGGGCTCAGGCTGCCTCAGAGTGCCTCCTCTCTGGGTTGGCAGAGTGAGCTTCCCCCTGGGGTGGTGCTGCTGGAGCTGCCAGATGTTGTCAATGTTGGAGCAGGGTTGTGGGTTCAGAGGATCAGAGTGGAGGAGAAGGTTTAGGAAACAGTGGCACAAAGGTGGGGAACACAATGCAAGGAAACTGACTGTCAAAATGTTCCTGCAACTGTGATATTTTGAACCACCCACCCACCCACGCTCGCATGCACGCACACGCACACGCACACACACGCACACACACACACACACACACACACACACACACACACACACACACACACACACACACACACACACACACACACACACACACACACACACACACACAGAAACCGATTGTGTGTCATCGGTGTGGTGCAGAGAGACACTAGGGGCCAATTACAGTGTGAATATAATCTGCTGCTCTACGGCTCTGCGTCTAAATCAGGATTATAAACTGGGTGGTTCGAGCCCTGAATACTGACAGCCGTGGTATATCAGACCATATCATTGCTATGACAAAACATGTATTTTTACTGCTCTAATTATGTTGGTAACCAGTTTATAGTAGCAATAAGGCACCTCGTGGGTTTGTGGTATATGAGTTGAACGAGAAGAGAGTGTAGAGGAAATCAGGCAGACTGATAAACATATCAGCAAGTAGATAATTATGCAATAAGGCCCGAGGAGGTGTGGTATATGGCCAATATAGCATGGCTAAGGGCTGTGTCCAGGCACTCCGCGTTGCATCGTGCATAGGAACAGTCCTTAGCTGTGGTATATTGGCCATATACCACACCTCCTCGGGCCTTATTGGGTGTTTTAGTTTACCAGTGAATTCAGAAAAATAGACTGATGTATAATTTAGAAGAAGCTGAGGAGGGCTTGCATATAAAGCTACTTAATCAACTAAACTATCTAAACTACCTCAATCCATTCTACCTAAGTGGCTGCTTCTTAACTGAAAGCCCCAAACCGGACAGGACCCTGCGCTGCAGTCTGCAGACAGGACTCACCTGCAGGCGATGGAGTATTAACGCTGCTGGAGGGCTGCTGAACCTGCAGTCTCGGAGCGGGGGGAGAACCCGACCGGTTAGCCAGCGGCAGAGCGCTGATGACCGAGGGGAACAGGAAAGGGTACACCCCAACCCCAGGCCTGTAGCGTCTCATCTGGACGAGCTGAGGGCCAGGGCTGGGGGAGCGTGGTGGTCGGGGCCGGGGGCTAGGGGAGCGGGGCCTGGCCCTACTGGCTGTCTTCATTCCAGAGATGGACAGAGCAGAGCGAGGGCTGGAGCTACGGCTGGAGCGAGGGGAGAGATGGGGGTCAAGAGCCTCGGCTGCTCCTCTGCTGGGCGGGGGCGAGCTGCCTCACAGGGGGGTTGGGAGGCCATCCGGGTGGGGTGGGACCCAGACGGAGGTTACTGTTCCTGGGCTGGGGTCTGTGGGGCGAGCCCCTTCATGGTTCTCCTACGATGCATTCTGGATGATGATGGAGAATAGAGGCACACGTCTGGTTCATTCACAGTCCGAGCCGTTTAACCATTAATCCACTAAGGATCTGGAATAGAGACACAGAAATTATGGAAAACTGTTAGAGGTAACAGGAAATACAGTCAGCGTAGAAAACACAACACGTGTAGAAAATTACTATTCTTCTGCAAAATCTCTTATTGTGTACATATGGCACTGATTGAATCAAACTCCTACTGAAACGTTTGTAAAGTAGGTGCACTCAATGTAAGCGTTAAAACCTATTAAATGTACTTACTTGGACAAATTGCCTATGGGCCCTAGAAAAAAACGATATATAATACTGTACATCCAATATGCTATGATTGAATAGTATGACTGGTGAATAGCGAGAGTTTATTTTTCTGTTCAATACCAACCAATGCAGCAGAATTAACACACAGCAACAACAACAACAAAAGCCTCTCCCCAATGTTCTCTCCAAACAATATTAATGGACCCTTATACACATATACTTCCGCTTTTCGGTTTCTCTACTTTTCATCCTCCCATTTCTCTCAACCACTTGTGGTTCTGCTTTCATTTAAAAGGATACAGCTGAGATTTTAGTGAAAGAAAATGAATGTTCTCTCAAACCAATGTTAATGGGTCAACCCACGCCCCTCATACGCATATACAGTTGAAGTCGGAAAGTTTACATACACCTTAGCCAAATACATTTAAACTCAATTTCACAATTCCTGACATTTAATCCTAGTAAAATTTCCCTGTCTTAGGTCAGTTAGGATCACCACTTTATTTTAAGAATGTGAAATGTCAGAATAATAGTTGAGAGAATGATTTATTTCAGCTTTTATTTCTTTCATCACATTCCCAGTGGGTCATAAGTTTTACATACACTCAATTAGAGTTTGGTAGCATTGCCTTTAAATTGCCTTCCACACGCTTCCCACAATAAGTGGAGTGAATTTTGGCCCATTCCTCCTGACAGAGCTGGTGTAACTGAGTCAGGTTTGTAGGCCTCCTTGCTCGCACACGCTTTTTCAGTTCTACCCACACATTTTCTATAGGATTGAGGTCAGGGCTTTGTGATGGCCACTCCAATAACTTGATTTTGTTGTCCTTAAGCCATTTTGCCACAACTTTGGAAGTATGCTTGGGGTCATTGTCCATTTGGAAGACCCATTTGCGACCAAGATTGAACTTCCTGACTGATGTCTTGAGATGTTGCTTCAATATATCCACATAATTTTCCTCCCTCATGATGCCATCTATTTTGTGAAGTGCACCAGTCCCTCCTGCAGCAAAGCATCCCCACAACATGATGCTGCCACCCCGTGCTTCACGGTTGGGATGGTGTTCTTCGGCTTGCAAGCCTCCCCCTTTTTCCTCCAAACATAACGATGGTCATTATAGCCAAACAGTTTTATTTTTGTTTCAGCAGACCAGAGGACTTTTCTCCAGAAAGTACGATCTTTGTCCCCATGTGTAGTTGCAAACCGTAGTCCGGCTTTTTTATGGCGGTTTTGGAGCAGTGGCTTCTTCCTTGCTGAGCGGCCTTTCAGGTTATGTCGATATAGGACTCGTTTTATTGTGGATATAGATACTTTTGTACCTGTTTCCTCCAGCATATTCACAAGGTCCTTTGCTGTTCTTCTGGGATTGATTTGCACTTTCGCACCAAAGTACGTTCATCTCTAGGAGACAGAATGCGTCTCCTTCCTGAGCGGTATGAATGCTGCTTAGTCCCATGGTGTTTATACTTGCGTACTATTGTTTGTACAGATGAACGTGGTACCTTCAGGCCTTTGGAAATTGCTCCCAAGGATGAACCAGACTTGTGGAGGTCTACCATTTTTTTCTGAGGTCGTGGCTGATTTCTTTTGATTTTCCCATGATGTCAAGCAAAGAGGCACTGAGTTTGAAGGTAGGCCTTGAAATACATCCACAGCTACACCTCCAATAGGCTAATTGACATAATTTGAGTCAATCAGGAGCTTCTAAAGCCATGACATCGTTTTCTGGAATTTTCCAAGCTGTTTAAAGGCACAGTCAACTTAGTGTATGTAAACTTCTGACCCACTGGAATTGTGATAGTTTCTCTCATCTTTTCATATCCTCCAAGTTCATTTAGCGTTGAGTATCGATCGTGTGAAACTTCAAGTACCTTTTCATTCAAACTAAATGTGAAAATAGCAGATAATATTTGTACAAAACTTTCAAGGGCACACATCCTATGAGTAGATGGTAAGATGAATAATAACCTTTTTTTAAAAACAGGCAAGGGACAAGAAAAAACATCAAAAGAAGTTTGATATTTAGTCCATTAAAACCTCTGATTTCCAGCCCAAAGCCCTGGTCCTGAGGCTGCAGGCTGCCTTTCCCCTGCTCTCCCCTGCCCTCTCCTCCTCCCCAGTCAGTCTCTCTCCTCCCCTGCCCTATCCCTCCTCCACAGTCAGTCTCTCTCCTCCCCTGCCCTCTCCCTCCTCCCCAGTCAGTCTCCCTCCTCCCCAGTCAGTCTCTCTCCTCCCCTGCCCTCTCCCTCCTCCCCAGTCAGTCTCCCTCCTCCAAAGTCAGTCTCTCTCCTCCCCTGCCCTCTCCCTCCTCCCCAGTCAGTCTCCCTCCTCCACAGTCAGTCTCCCTCCTCCCTGAGGCTGCAGGCTGCCTTTCCCCTGCTCTCCCCTGCCCTCTCCTCCTCCCCAGTCAGTCTCTCTCCTCCCCTGCCCTATCCCTCCTCCACAGTCTGTCTCCCTCCTCCCGTCTCTCTCCCTCCTCCCGTCTCTCTCCCTCCTCCCCTGTCTCTCTCCCTCCTCCCCAGTCTGTCTACCTCCTCCCGTCTCTCTCCCTCCTCCCATCTCTCTCCCTCCTCCCCAGTCTCTCTCCCTCCTCCTGTCTCTCTCCCTCCTCCCCAGTCTGTCTCACTCCTCCCCAGTCTGTCTCCCTCCTCCCCAGTCTCTCTCCCTCCTCCCGTCTCTCTCCCTCCTCCCCCGTCTCTCTCCCTCCTCCCCCGTCTCTCTCCCTCCTCCCCAGTCTCTCTCCCTCCTCCCCAGTCTCTCTCCCTCCTCCCCAGTCTGTCTCCCTCCTCCCCAGTCTGCCTCCCTCCTCCCGTCTCTCTCCCTCCTCCCGTCTCTCTCCCTCCTCCCCTGTCTCTCTCCCTCCTCCCCAGTCTGTCTACCTCCTCCCGTCTCTCTCCCTCCTCCCATCTCTCTCCCTCCTCCCCAGTCTCTCTCCCTCCTCCTGTCTCTCTCCCTCCTCCCCAGTCTGTCTCACTCCTCCCCAGTCTGTCTCCCTCCTCCCCAGTCTCTCTCCCTCCTCCCGTCTCTCTCACTCCTCCCCAGTCTCTCTCCCTCCTCCCGTCTCTCTCCCTCCTCCCCTGTCTCTCTCCCTCCTCCCCAGTCTCTCTCCCTCCTCCCCAGTCTGTCTTTCTCCTCCCCAATCTCTCTCCCTCCTCCCCAGTCTGTCTCCCTCCTCCCGTCTCTCTCCCTTCTCCCATCTCTCTCCCTCCTCCCCAGTCTCTCTCCCTCCTCCTGTCTCTCTCACTCCTCCCCAGTCTGTCTCACTCCTCCCCAGTCTCTCTCCCCTCCTCCCCAGTCTCTCTCCCTCCTCCCGTCTCTCTCCCTCCTCCCCAGTCTCTCTCCCTCCTCCCCAGTCTCTCTCCCTCCTCCTGTCTCTCTCACTCCTCCCCAGTCTGTCTCACTCCTCCCCAGTCTCTCTCCCTCCTCCCGTCTCTCTCCCTCCTCCCGTCTCTCTCCCTCCTCCCATCTCTCTCCCTCCTCCCATCTCTCTCCCTCCTCCCCAGTCTCTCTCCCTCCTCCAGTCTCTCTCACTCCTCCCCAGTCTGTCTCACTCCTCCCCAGTCTCTCTCCCTCCTCCCCAGTCTCTCTCCCTCCTCCCGTCTCTCTCCCTCCTCCCCAGTCTCTCTCACTCCTCCCCAGTCTCTCTCCCTCCTCCCCAGTCTGTCTTTCTCCTCCCCAGTCTCTCTCCCTCCTCCCCAGTCTGTCTCCCTCCTCCCATCTCTCTCCCTCCTCCCCAGTCTCTCTCCCTCCTCCTGTCTCTCTCACTCCTCCCCAGTCTGTCTCACTCCTCCCCAGTCTGTCTCACTCCTCCCCAGTCTCTCTCCCTCCTCCCCAGGCTCTCTCCCTCCTCCCCAGTCTCTCTCCCTCCTCCCCTGTCTCTCTCCCTCCTCCCCTGTCTCTCTCCCTCCTCCCCTGTCTTTCTCCCTCCTCCCCAGTCTGTCTACCTCCTCCCCAGTCTGTCTACCTCCTCCCCAGTCTGTCTACCTCCTCCCGTCTGTCTACCTCCTCCCGTCTCTCTCCCTCCTCCCCAGTCTCTCTCCCTCCTCCAGTCTCTCTCACTCCTCCCCAGTCTCTCTCACTCCTCCCCAGTCTCTCTCCCTCCTCCCGTCTCTCTCCCTCCTCCCCTGTCTCTCTCCCTCCTCCCCAGTCTCTCTCCCTCCTCCCCAGTCTGTCTTTCTCCTCCCCAATCTCTCTCCCTCCTCCCCAGTCTGTCTCCCTCCTCCCGTCTCTCTCCCTTCTCCCATCTCTCTCCCTCCTCCCCAGTCTCTCTCCCTCCTCCTGTCTCTCTCACTCCTCCCCAGTCTGTCTCACTCCTCCCCAGTCTCTCTCCCTCCTCCCCAGTCTCTCTCCCTCCTCCCCAGTCTCTCTCCCTCCTCCTGTCTCTCTCACTCCTCCCCAGTCTGTCTCACTCCTCCCCAGTCTCTCTCCCTCCTCCCATCTCTCTCCTCCTCCCGTCTCTCTCCCTCCTCCCATCTCTCTCCCTCCTCCCATCTCTCTCCCTCCTCCCCAGTCTCTCTCCCTCCTCCAGTCTCTCTCACTCCTCCCCAGTCTGTCTCACTCCTCCCCAGTCTCTCTCCCTCCTCCCCAGTCTCTCTCCCTCCTCCCGTCTCTCTCCCTCCTCCCCAGTCTCTCTCACTCCTCCCCAGTCTCTCTCCCTCCTCCCCAGTCTGTCTTTCTCCTCCCCAGTCTCTCTCCCTCCTCCCCAGTCTGTCTACCTCCTCCCGTCTCTCTCCCTCCTCCCATCTCTCTCCCTCCTCCCCAGTCTCTCTCCCTCCTCCTGTCTCTCTCACTCCTCCCCAGTCTGTCTCACTCCTCCCCAGTCTCTCTCCCTCCTCCCCAGTCTCTCTCCCTCCTCCCGTCTCTCTCCCTCCTCCCGTCTCTCTCCCTCCTCCCGTCTCTCTCCCTCCTCCCCAGTCTCTCTCCCTCCTCCCCAGTCTCTCTCCCTCCTCCTGTCTCTCTCACTCCTCCCCAGTCTGTCTCACTCCTCCCCAGTCTCTCTCCCTCCTCCCGTCTCTCTCCCTCCTCCCCAGTCTCTCTCCCTCCTCCCCAGTCTCTCTCCCTCCTCCCGTCTCTCTCCCTCCTCCCCAGTCTCTCTCCCTCCTCCCCAGTCTCTCTCCCTCCTCCCCAGTCTGTCTCACTCTGGATGAGGAGTACTGTAGGAAACAAGTATGGAGGAGCGGAGATGAGGCGGAGGAGCCATCAAGGCCTAGTGCTAAATCCTCTTTAACGGAGTTATACACTGCTGCAGGATAATGGCGGTCATAAAACACTAATCTACAGTAAGGGTACTGTTAAAGTAATGTAGAACAACACTTCATAATGAACGACCTGGCGGACTGATAATGTCCCCTCGTAGTCTTACTGCCTGGTCTGCACTGTCGGAGGAAAGGGAGAGAGAGAGGAAGGAGGAGGGAAAGAGAGAGGGATGGAGGAAAAGAAGAAAGAGAGAGAGATAGAGAGAGAGAGAGAGAGAGAGGAGGGGGGATGGACAGAGAGAGAGGGAGGGAGAGAGAGGGAGAGAGAGAGAGAGGGTTGGGAAAAGGAGATATAAATATATATATAAGAGAGAGAGAGAGAGAGAGAGAGAGAGAGAGAGAGAGAGAGATTCCAGCAGATCCCTTGTGGCATTTTTCATGTTAGATTAATGTTATAAACATACACACACTCACTCACACACAAACAAACACACAAACAGGTTAGCGGGTTAGGCCTGTAATGAAATTAATTTAGCGTGCTCCTTTCAGCTGAGGCAGTATATTTTACAGGCATAATCTGTTGTCAAATACACAGCGGCAGTACGTGGTTTGAGGAGAACACTTACATTTTATCAAGGCGGAGATGAGTGGCCTAGACGCTCGCGGACAAGGCGGAGATAAGACCGAGGCGCGTGTGGGCAACAGTGGATGCATCAATTCAGGCTACAAGTATAGGCCTAACGACAATCCCAGAACGTCATTACAGTACACATGGTGTTTTATAACAGCTGTCTCTTTCCATTCATCACATTGCGGCTGCACAGCGCACTGTTGGGGTTTGGATACTGACATTATTTTGTGAGTGAACGAATGTGTACAAGTAGTCTACAGGAGCACCTTTGTTAAGTGATTATTTGACAATCAGAAGAAAACATCATGACTGGTTGTGTTTATGCCACTTTTAAAGGCATAGGCGGTGTGTCCATAAGGCCAGGGGATGCTAAGCTTCCCTAAAGTAAATTTTATTAAATTGTCCAAATTATATAGCCTAATTAGCTTACTCCTCCTGTCCATACAGAAATACAAAAAATCTTTCAAAATAGGCTACTACACCAGAAAGTATGATTTGGCCACAGAGCATCATTAGCTTCTAGCTGCAAATACCAATTAGATGATTGTTGAGTTGCGACCAATGTTCCTAAGTAATTCAAGAGCACTATAGGCCAACCGCTAGCCAATCAGAAGGCTCAGATTACCATGTCTGCAGTAACGTAGCAGGCGTTAAAGAAAGCTACAGCAAAGTTGATACTGTGAGATTTCAAAACATTTAAACCATGACTAGAGAGACTGTCAATGAATACAGCACGGTCAACACGTTGTATTCAATACTTTTATAAGACATAAAACATTTAAACCATGACTAGAGAGACTGTCAATGAATACAGCACGGTCAACACGTTGTATTCAATACTTTTATAAGACATAAAACATTTAAACCATGACTAGAGAGACTGTCAATGAATACAGCACGGTCAACACGTTGTATTCAATACTTTTATAAGACATAAAACATTTAAACCATGAC
Source organism: Salmo trutta (assembly GCF_901001165.1). Classification (NCBI taxonomy): domain Eukaryota; kingdom Metazoa; phylum Chordata; class Actinopteri; order Salmoniformes; family Salmonidae; genus Salmo; species Salmo trutta. Next base: position 21,166,637 of record NC_042990.1, on the reverse strand, counting down.
TAGAGAGACTGTCAATGAATACAGCACGGTCAACTGTATTCAATACTTTTATAAGACATAAAATGCACATTCTTTCTATTTCCACTCAGCGCTACAACAAGCACTGCAGCAGTTATGAATGAGTAGGAAAGTGTATCTATAGGCTTGCGTTGTTGTTATTATTAGCGGCTTGGGTCTTTTTTTATATCGAGAAATACACTGCTCAAAAAAATAAAGGGAAAACTTAAACAACACAATGTAACTCCAAGTCAATCACACTTCTGTGAAATCAAACTGTCCACTTAGGAAGCAACACTGATTGACAATAAATTTCACATGCTGTTGTGCAAATGGAATAGACAACAGGTGGAAATTATAGGCAATTAGCAAGACACCCCCAATAAAGGAGTGGTTCTGCAGGTGGTGACCACAGACCACTTCTCAGTTCCTATGCTTCCTGGCTGATGTTTTGGTCACTTTTGAATGCTGGCGGTGCTTTCACTCTAGTGGTAGCATGAGACGGAGTCTACAACCCACACAAGTGGCTCAGGTAGTGCAGCTCATCCAGGATGGCACATCAATGCGAGCTGTGGCAAGAAGGTTTGCTGTGTCTGTCAGCGTAGTGTCCAGAGCATGGAGGCGCTACCAGGAGACAGGCCAGTACATCAGGAGACATGGAGGAGGCCGTAGGAGGGCAACAACCCAGCAGCAGGACCGCTACCTCCGCCTTTGTGCAAGGAGGAGCAGGAGAAGCACTGCCAGAGCCCTGCAAAATGACCTCCAGCAGGCCACAAATGTGCATGTGTCTGCTCAAACGGTCAGAAACAGACTCCATGAGGGTGGTATGAGGGCCCGACGTCCACAGGTGGGGGTTGTGCTTACAGTCCAACACCGTGCAGGACGTTTGGCATTTGCCAGAGAACACAAAGATTGGCAAATTCGCCACTGGCGCCCTGTGCTCTTCACAGATGAAAGCAGGTTCACATTGAGCACGTGACAGACGTGACAGAGTCTGGAGACGCCGTGGAGAACGTTCTGCTGCCTGCAACATCCTCCAGCATGACCGTTTGGCGGTGGGTCAGTCATGGTGTGGGGTGGCATTTCTTTGGGGGGCCGCACAGCCCTCCATGTGCTCGCCAGAGGTAGCCTGACTGCCATTAGGTACCGAGATGAGATCTTCAGACCCCTTGTGAGACCATATGCTGGTGCGGTTGGCCCTGGGTTCCTCCTAATGCAAGACAATGCTAGACCTCATGTGGCTGGAGTGTGTCAGCAGTTCCTGCAAGACGAAGGCATTGATGCTATGGACTGGCCCGCCCGTTCCCCAGACCTGAATCCAATTGAGCACATCTGGGACATCATGTCTTGCTCCATCCACCAACGCCACATTGCACCACTGACTGTCCAGGAGTTGGCGGATGCTTTAGTCTAGGTCTGGGAGGAGATCCCCAGGAGACCATCCGCCACCTCATCAGGAGCATGCCCAGGCGTTGTAGGGAGGTCATACAGGCACGTGGAGACCACACACACTACTGAGCCTCATTTTGACTTGTTTTAAGGACATTACATCAAAGTTGGATCAGCCTGTAGTGTGGTTTTCCACTTTAATTTTGAGTGGATTTGACTCCAAATCCAGACCTCCATGGGTTGATAAATTGGATTTCCATTGATTATTTTTGTGTGATTTTGTTGTCAGCACATTCAACTATGTAAAGAAAAAAGTATTTAATAAGATAATTTATTTCATTCAGATCTAGGATGTGTTGTTTAAGTGTTCCCTTTATTTTTTTGAGCAGTATATTTAACTTTCTCTGTTCATAGGAGTAACAACATGAATTTGTGCATGAGGCAGAAATATTGCGATGCGACTCGACTTTTGCCAACAGCTGGAGGACGGTGTGACTTTTTAGTCAGTGTCTGTGGAGGAAAGGGAGAGCGGAGGGATTTTGAGAGGCGGATCCTCAGTCTGCTGCTCTCTCCCTTCGCTGAGACTGACTATCAGATACAGGCACCATCTGTAATGAATACTCAGGGAGAAAAAGGTGTAGATTCACGCGCAGAGCGCGGCAGATGTTTATTAAGCCTTCGCAGAAGGCAGGAATCGTGGTCACTTGCAGGCAATGCTCAAACACAGGTAGGCAGTCAAAAACAAACAATACCTCACAACCATACAAACAGAAAGAACTGGACTAAATAGGGAGCTGATGAGACCAGGTGAGAAACGAACACAGGTGAAACCAATGAACAAAAATGAAAGACAGGACTACGTTCCAGAACACAAAGAAACAGGGCTACGTTCCAGAACACAAAGAAACAGGGCTACGTTCAAGAACACAAAGAAACAGGGCTACGTTCAAGAACACAAAGAAACAGGGCTACGTTCAAGAACACAAACAGGGCTACGTTCCAGAACACAAAGAAACAGGGCTACGTTCCAGAACACAAAGAAACAGGGCTACGTTCAAGAACACAAAGAAACAGGGCTACGTTCAAGAACACAAAGAAACAGGGCTACGTTCCAGAACACAAAGAAACAGGGCTACGTTCCAGAACACAAAGAAACAGGGCTACTTTCAAGAACACAAAGAAACAGGGCTACGTTCCAGAACACAAAGAAACAGGGCTACGTTCAAGAACACAAAGAAACAGGGCTACGTTCCAGAACACAAAGAAACAGGGCTACGTTCCAGAACACAAAGAAACAGGGCTACGTTCCAGAACACAAAGAAACAGGGCTACGTTCCAGAACACAAAGAAACAGGGCTACGTTCCAGAACACAAAGAAACAGGGCCACGTTCAAGAACACAAAGAAACAGGGCTACGTTCAAGAACACAAAGAAACAGGGCTACGTTCCAGAACACAAAGAAAAAGAACAAGGTTGACTAAGAAAAGAAAAACATAACAAAATAAAATTAACTATGCAATGACACACACTACTCTGCCCGTACACTACAAAGACCGGTGCGACATAAACAATCAGAGCTGCAGTAGGCCTATATGCAAATAGACTATTGCCATATATGGATCTGTGCCATTTAATTTGAACTGGACAGTGTTTACAGCATTAGCAGTTGTGAGTAGATACACTTGTTTTCAGAACAAACCGAAAGCTACATGTGCACATTTTGTTCATATCTGATAGTTTTGAGTTATTAGCCCAGTTATAGATCATTTGTAGTCAGCAAACGGGGAGTGATTGCTTACTACAAGAGCACAAATCAAGTACATTTCTAGATGTCTTTGAAAAGCTCTTTGAAAAGCAAGTTAAGTAAGGATCTTTTTTTTGTCTTAAAGGGGCAGTGTTGTATTTTGAGACAGGCTTGAATAAGCTAAGTAGCCAATAGGCAGAGGGTGGCATAATTTGTCTGATTCAATGTAATAATGGTATGGGAATAATAATGCATTTTATTTTGTAAAGTGATTTCTTGCATCAAACAACACAACAACATTTTCAGTCACCTCCTTGTCTGAAGGACAAGTGGATAAAAAAGTTAATGTCAAGCCCTGCATGGTTTTTATGGAATGTAGGCCTACATTGAACACCACACATTGGCTGCTGCTGTAGGCTAACTGATAGAATAGTTATTTCCATGTTAAAATGTTATGGGATGCATTTTCTCCATTGTTTTAGATGGTATGCCACTATGGTAGGCCTACATTATGATCAAATAGCCCCAGTAGCCTTCAAAAAGAAAGGAGGACCAAGGCACTCTTCATATAATGAATTTAAATGGCTTTATTTGTATAGCATGTTCAATGGAAACAAAGTTTAAAAACGGTAACGCGTTTCGGCTGTATGGCCTTTGTCAGGGAGTACAAAGATATGATACTTGGCAACTGTTAAAACTTTTGAACAGAATTTTCTCAACATTCAAGTTTGCGCTCAGCAGACCTTTGCTCAGTGGCCAAAAAGAAAAGAGGGAACATTGGTTGAGACGATTTTTACCCGCTATGCCCTTCAGCAATCTGCAGTCCGTTCTGTGAGATTTTTACCCGCTATGCCCTTCAGCAATCTGCAGTCCGTTCTGTGAGATTTTTACCCGCTATGCCCTTCAGCAATCTGCAGTCCGTTCTGTGAGATTTTTACCCGCTATGCCCTTCAGCAATCTGCAGTCCGTTCTGTGAGATTTTTACCCGCTATGCCCTTCAGCAATCTGCAGTCCGTTCTGTGAGATTTTTACCCGCTATGCCCTTCAGCAATCTGCAGTCCGTTCTGTGAGATTTTTACCCGCTATGCCCTTCAGCAATCTGCAGTCCGTTCTGTGAGATTTTTACCCGCTATGCCCTTCAGCAATCTGCAGTCCGTTCTGTGAGATTTTTACCCGCTATGCCCTTCAGCAATCTGCAGTCCGTTCTGTGAGATTTTTACCCGCTATGCCCTTCAGCAATCTGCAGTCCGTTCTGTGAGATTTTACCCGCTATGCCCTTCAGCAATCTGCAGTCCGTTCTGTGAGATTTTTACCCGCTATGCCCTTCAGCAATCTGCAGTCCGTTCTGTGAGATTTTTTACCCGCTATGCCCTTCAGCAATCTGCAGTCCGTTCTGTGAGATTTTTACCCCGCTATGCCCTTCAGCAATCTGCAGTCCGTTCTGTGAGATTTTTACCCGCTATGCCCTTCAGCAATCTGCAGTCCGTTCTGTGAGATTTTTACCCGCTATGCCCTTCAGCAATCTGCAGTCCGTTCTGTGAGATTTTACCCCGCTATGCCCTTCAGCAATCTGCAGTCCGTTCTGTGAGATTTTTACCCGCTATGCCCTTCAGCAATCTGCAGTCCGTTCTGTGAGATTTTTACCCGCTATGCCCTTCAGCAATCTGCAGTCCGTTCTGTGAGATTTTTACCCGCTATGCCCTTCAGCAATCTGCAGTCCGTTCTGTGAGATTTTTACCCGCTATGCCCTTCAGCAATCTGCAGTCCGTTCTGTGAGATTTTTACCCGCTATGCCCTTCAGCAATCTGCAGTCCGTTCTGTGAGCTTGTGTGGCCTACCACTTTGAGGCTGAGCCTTTGTTGATCCTTGACGTTTCCACTTCAAAATAACAACACTTACAGTTGACCGGGTCAGCTCTAGCAGGGCAGAAATTTGACAAACTGACTTGTTGGAAAGGTGTCATCCTATGACGATGCCACGTTGAAAGTCACTGAGCTCTTCAGTAAGGCCATTCTACTGCCAATGTTTGTTTCTGGAGATTGCATGGCTGTGTGCTCGATTTAATACACCTGTCAGCAAAGGATGTGGCTGAAATAGCCGAATCCACTAATTTGAAGGGGTGTCCACATACTTTTGTGTATATATAGAGAGAGAGAGAGAGAGAGAGAGAGAGAGAGAGAGAGAGAGAGAGAGAGAGAGAGAGAGAGAGAGAGAGAGAGAGAGAGAGAGAGAGAGAGAGAGAGAGAGAGAGAGAGAGAGAGATAGATAGATAGATAGATAGATAGATAGATAGATAGATAGATAGATAGATAGATAGATAGATAGATAGATAGATAGATAGATAGATAGATAGATAGATAGATAGAGAGATAGATAGAGAGATAGAGAGAGAGATAGAGAGAGAGAGAGAGAGAGAGAGAGAGAGAAGATGCCTGTGAGGAGACCTGTCTGCTCCAATGAGCTTTGTTGAAATAACATCAATATTGTCACATTCGTTTTACTCCATCGCCATTACATGTGAGAGAGCAGAGATATGAGGTTGGAGGGCTGGAGGGGAAAATGCAGAATATGTAGAAAATCCTAAGAGGTTTGATGCTGCAGCTGCCACTACTTCAAGGCCCCTGGCAATGGTAAGGAGGGGAATCATTGACACTGTCAATAACAGGTTGAAGAGAGAGAGAGAGACAGAGAGAGCGAAGAGAGAGAAAGAGAAAGAGAGAGGGGGGATAAGATAAGAGATAGTTCCTAGTCATTGAGCTGCTTATCAGTCAGTCTGGTTCACGAAGCTGCTCTCTCCCCTGGGGGCCTCTCTGATACAGCTTCTAAAAAGGTTTCAAGGTTTTATTTCTCCATTTCAACATTCATAGACCTGAATTAGATGTTTTTTCTTTCCTCAACAACTGTGTTTTTGTAGCAAATAAACAACATTTTCACATTGTCATGGTAATGTTCACTCAGACAACCTATTATCTTAAATGGGTCATCAACACAACATGAATACAACAGCAGATAACATTCTACAATGCTTTTTACAAGGTGAACAATTAAAAACAATGTTATTCGTACTCACGTCAAGTTACAAAGAGCATTGTAGAACATTTACTGCTTTTGTATTCACATACAAAATAATGATCATAATTGAATATTGGTTTTATTTCTTTATTTAACTAGGCAAGTCAGTTAAGAACAAATTCTTATTTACAATGACAGCCTAGGAACAGTGGGTTAACTGCCTTGTTTAGGGGCAGAAAGACAGATTTTTACCTTGTCAGCTTGGGGATTTGATCTAGCAACCTTATGGTTTCTGGCCCAACCCTCTAACCACTAGGCTACCTGCCTTCTCTGTTAATTACTGCTGACTCTGTTCATTAATTACTCTCTAATGAACTTTGAATGTCCATATAGCTGGATACTTAATTGCCATTACATTTCAGTCCTTTATAGGGAGGCCTATTTTGTGGAATATTCAGAGGTGGAAACTTTCCGTGGGAATTAACGGGAATATATGGGAATTAACAGAAATATATGCAAATTAATATTAATACCATTTAAATGTAGATGTTTTTTGCATTGGATACATTTACCATATCATATGGAGACAGAAACATAAACCTTTTACCTTATCATAAGTAGACATAATTGCAAATGATTAAATCCTTCCAATAGAAATAAAAAAAACTATTTAGTTACGAATTGAACATTAATTAAATGAGTTGACTCTTCACATGGGATGATTTCACTGAACAACAAAAGAAAGGGAATATTGATCCCAATGATCCCAATGATCCATCGCATCTCCCAAAAACATTTTCAACAATCATCTGTAATATGATAGTCTAAAGCTTTGGTTGTCTTCCTCTCAGTCCCCAGTCTTCTCCCAAGACCTCAATGTCCACTTCTTAAACATCAGACTCTGAGGCCTCATCTTCACTGTCACTTTCCAACCTTGTTGAGGATGGCTCATTGTCAGGCTCAAAAACCTTCACATTTGCCCGGATGTCCACCAATTTTTCAACCCTTGTATTGGTCAGCCTATTGCATGCTTTGTTGTGTGTGTGTTCCCAAACAAGGACCAGTTGCGCTCTGAGGCGGCTGATGTTGGTGGGATTTGGAGGATGATGGAGGCAACAGGGGAAAGAGCCTCAGATCCACAAAGTCCCTTCCACCAGGTGGCTGATGAGATATTTTGGCACGACTGCCATATTGCATCTCCATCCCAAAGCTCTTGCTTGGAAGTGTACTTCCCCAGACTGCCAAGAACCTTACCCTCATCCAGGCCAAGGTGGCGAGACATGGTAGTGATGACACCATAGGCCCTGTTGATCTCTACACCAGACAGGATGCTCTTGCCGGGATACTTGGGGTCCAACATGTACACTGTGACGTGTGTGGGCTTCAGGCAGAAGCCTTCACGCTTTTAGATGTATTTCAGAACTGCAGTTTCCTCTGCTTGGAGCAACAGTAAAGTGGGCAGGGCAGTACAGATTTCTTCTCTTACATCTGCAAGCAGAGTCTGTACATCAGACAGGAAGGCATTGTCTCCCTAAATCAGTGCATAGGTTAGGTTTCAGGAGTTTCAGGCTGCTTACCACTCTCTCCCAATATAAATAATCCAGGAGGATCCTCTTAATGGGGCTGTCCATATCGGCAGACTGTGATATGGCCATTTTCTTGGAGAGACTCCTTCCCCTCCAGGAGACTGTCAAACATGATGACAACACCACCCCAACGGGTGTTGCTGAGCAGCTTCAATGTGGTGCTCTTATTCTTCTCACTTTGCTTGGTGAGGTAGATTGCTGTTACAACTTGATGACCATTCACATACCTAACCATTTCCTTGGCTCTCTTGTAGAGTGTATCCATTGTTTTCAGTGCAATGATGTCCTTGAGGAGCAGATTCAATGCATGAGCAGCACAGCCAATGGGTGTACACCGTCTGGTGTTCAACCTTCCCAAGTTCTCTCACGTCACCCCGCTCCTCCGCTCTCTCCACTGGCTTCCAGTTGAAGCTCGCATCCTCTACAAGACCATGGTGCTTGCCTACGGAGCTGTGAGGGGAACGGCACCTCCATACCTTCAGGCTCTGATCAGGCCCTACACCCTAACAAGGGCACTGCGTTCATCCACCTCTGGCCTGCTGGCCCCCCTACCTCTGAGGAAGCACGGTTCCCGCTCAGCCCAGTCCAAACTGTTCGCTGCTCTGGCACCCCAATGGTGGAACAAGCTCCCTCACGACGCCAGGACAGCGGAGTCAATCACCACCTTCCGTAGACACCTGAAACCCCACCTCTTTAAGGAATACCTGGGATAGGATAAAGTAATCCTTCTAACCCCCCCCCTTAAAAGATTTAGATGCACTATTGTAAAGTGGTTGTTCCACTGGATATCATAAGGTGAATGCACCAATTTGTAAGTCGCTCTGGTTAAGAGCGTCTGCTAAATGACTTAAATGTAAAAATGTAAATGTAAAAATGTAAATGTGTGATGTGAGGATAGGACTCCTCCACTTTAAACCAAGCAGCCTTCGTGTTCTCAGCATTGTCTGTCACCAGTGCAAATACCTTCTGTGGTCCAAGGTCATTGATGACTGCCTTCAGCTCATCTGCAATGTAGAGACCAGTGTGTCTGTTGTCCCTTGTGTCTGTGCTCTTGTAGAATACTGGTTGAGGGGTGGAGATGATTATTCCTTGCCCACGAACATTCGACCACCCATCAGAGATGATTGCAATACAGTCTGCTTTCTCTGATTTGCTTGACCTTCACTTGAACTCTGTTGAACTCTGCATCCAGAAAATGAGTAGATAAATCATGTCTGGTTGGAGGGGTGTATGCTGGGTGAAGAACATTCAGAAATCTCTTCCAATACACATTGACTGTGAGCATCAGAGGTGAACCAGTTGCATACACAGCTCGAGCAAGACATTCATCAGCATTTCTCTGACTACGTTCCTCCATTGAGTCAAAAAACTTCTGATTCCAGGAGGACCATGAGCTGTTGCTATCGATAAGGTGTCTGATTCATCATTTTCACCTCAAATAGAAGTAGAGGGACTTTGTCAGAGGTTGCTTGTTGTGAGCGCTGAGGGAACTTTATGCACTTGGCCAGATGATTCTGCATCTTTGTTGCATTCTTTACATGTGGTTTGGCACCGTATTTGTAAATGTACACAGCTTTTCCTTCTACATTAGCTGCAGTGAAATGTCTCCACTCATCAGATAGTGCCGTGGCATTTTCCTGTAAAGATTTGAAAAAAATGACTAAAAAAACAACAAATACAATTCCATGTACAGATAAATATTTAAGCAGTTAGATTAAACAACTCCTTTGTAAGATAAATGTTTTAAAATGAAACATGTTTTATTTATTTTACCTTTATTTAACTAGGCAAGTGAGGTAAGAAATAATTCTTATTTTCAATGACGGCCTAGGAATAGTGGGTTAACTGCCCTGTTCAGGGACAGAAAGACAGATTTTTACCTTGCAACCTTAAGGTTACTAGTCCAACGCTCTAACCACTAGGCTACTTGCCGCCCCATGTACGGAAACAGGTGAATTAACACTCCTCAGTTAACAGGCTCAAGCAGGCTAAAACCCACATGGTTGCAAAAACTAACTAGCAGAAATTGTTAACTTAGAAATTAGTTAAACACACTTTTCTGTAGGCTACTATTTACTAGTTAACAAAAAATCACGTATGTCATATAAAATATATTCACCCCACCCAGTATTGTAAACAAAACCAACCAGAAAGCATGTAGTCCTTGGCTCAGACAGTGAAGTAGTGTGGGCTCAATAGCATCTCATAGTAGTGTGCAAGATCTTGAGAATCAGCTGTACATGTGATGGAAGAATGCGCTGTGCATGCAGAGTGTTGATTGAATTGGGGATAGTTTAACCAAAATATGCCACAAGACCTAGAATTGCAGAAATATTCCAGAAATGTACTGGAAAGTTTTCGACCCTTTGCAACCCTAGTCCTTTAGCAGATTTTCTTCTCCAGAGCAACATACAGTACGGCATATTGATACGGTCACATGTTTGTACACAGCAGTAAAGACGTCAATGGGGGCCAGAGAGACAATGACTTAGTGATATGCTTTTAGCGTACCTGAGATTTAGTAGTAATTGCATTTCATGTTACTGTAGTAGTTACACACACACAGTACCAGTCAAATTGACCACTCATGATGACAGAAATAGTCCTAAAAAGCCTAGGCTAATGCATCTAGCCTATCTCTGCTTGGTTACTTCACTTTGGTAAAGCACCCGCAATTACTGAGAAGAAACATACTGGTTAAAATGTTTTCAGAGAAAACATACAATCTGGACTGGAAATTGAAAACTGAATGGAGGGGGAAATAGAGAGCTACTTGGAATGAAAAAAAGCTTTTAACTCCTATCTGACAAGATGACTCCTAGGGGATAGAAGTGGAACCCATGCCAACTGCAAAACAACTACTGAGTAGATTTTACCATGTAGCAGAGGAGATCCAATACTTATCATTCTTTCGCTTTCCATTGTACTATTCTATCTCTGTTCTTTTAGACTCTCAGAACTACACTTAGAATCTCAGAACTGTCCAAAAACTTCTGCAACATAGAGAGAAAGAGCGAGAGAGGGAGAGAGAAAGAAAGATATAGGCAGCAATAAAGAGAGAGAGAACGAGAGAGAGAGATAGAGAGTGGCAGGGAGAGAAAGGCACAATGGGAAGTTTAGTGGAGGAATAATTTATGAGGTTTCATTTGGATATGTAGTTTCTGCCTCCATTTACCTTCATAGCAACCCAATAACAATGAGAGAGTAGGAAGTATAAATAGAATGGAATATATAACAAACATAATAAACAAACCATTGTGGGGAAAACAGCAGTTTGAGGCAGCTCTCACATGCAGTGTGATGCTCTCAACGTCCCCTGTTGGCGAGCTCTAACACACACACAACCACACACACATACGCACACACACGACACAATCACACACACAATCACACACACACACACACACACACACACACACACACACACACACACACACACACACAATCACACAATCACACAAACACACACACACACACACACACACACACACACACACACACACACACACCTTAGCCTCTGGACCCCAGCCATAACGACCAGAGCTCTACACTACTCTCTACCTTTAACAAGCCTGGGAGAGAAAGGTCAATAGAAGTGAATGGCATTACAGGTATCGACAGCATCATCAATCAAATAGCCTCTGGCCCCGACAGCAGGATGACAATGATTGATCCTAGATTCATCATCTAGGGATCAATTCCCAAATCATTTACGCATCATTTCAGAGCCCCGCCGGCAAATCAAAGGGCCCTGGATCACACCCTTAATGGACTAATATATGGTAGACGCAGACACACTACACGCAATCTGCATGCACACACTACACGGAGCCCGCCCGCACAAACACCAAATCAAACGAACTGTGCTGCAAACACGTTGGGTTCATTATCCATCTAGCGACCAAGGACTCTATTCCCTCCAGCCAGCTGTCCATTACAGTATATGAATGAATAAGGTCACTTTTTCAACTTGCTAGACATGACTGGTGTGAATGTGGTTCATGTTGTGCACGGAGGATTAATGGACTGGCGGAGCAAACAGATCTCATAGCACAATGCATAACCCTACCCATAAATCTGTGCTTCAGGGGATGTGTGTCAGTTGTTAATGTTATACTACAGCACTATTTAAATACAGACACATACACAAACACACTGTCCTTGACATGTGTACTGCATATTTACACTGTACACACACCTCTCACACTTTCTCTCGCTCTCACACACCCTCTCTCTCTCTCTCTCTCTATTTGTGAGTGAGACTTAAATCTCCCCATAATCATACTAAGTGTGACCAACCAGCTGAGACAGCTGGCTCCTAAGGACACTCACACACAAACACATATACACACACACACACACACACACACACACACACACACACACACACACACACACACAATGCCTCGGGACACAATCACAGAGGTAAGGCTGGCTGTGATAACTACTTCAGAGGAGCGTAGCGTTACAGCCAGGGATTTACCCTCTATTACCTAGGTCCATATTACTGTAGGCAGACACTCTCCAGTAACAGTGATGGGAGCATGTTCAAAACACAAGCACATGCACATAAGCAGCATGCACATTTGCACACTCACTCACGCACACACACACACATATTTTCTGAGGACAAAAAGCATTAAGTTTGTGCATGCTTGTGAGCGTACGATCACACATATGTGTGTAGAGCCGGGGTAAAACTTTCAGATAAGCCCTCTTTCATCCGGAGCCTTGAAGAGAGAGAGAGAAATAAAACAATATTATGCCTGTCATGGCTCCAAGCCCAGTGACAGAGGGGACAGGCAGGCAGAACTCGGGTGGCAGGGAGTTTATGAAAACACTGCCTGATTTTGTAACTGTAATAGCTTGTCTTTCCAGCGCTGCTTTTCCAGCATAAAAGGGGCTTATTTCCTATCAGGTGTGAAGGTAAGACCCAGATGCAGACAACGTTGAATTAACAAAGGTTTAATAATCCAGAGGTGGGGCAAAAATACAGGTCGGCAGGCAGGCTCGAGGTCAGGGGCAGGCAGAGTGGTCAGGCAGGCGGGCTCAGAGTCAGGACCGGCAAGGGTCAAAACCAGGACGGCGAGAAAAGAGAGACTGAGAAAAGCAGGAGCTGAGAACAAAAATGCTGGTTGACTTGACAAACAAGACGAACTGGCAACAGACAAACAGAGAACACAGGTATAAAAACACAGGGGATGATGGGGAAGATGGGCGACACCTGGAGGAGGGTGGAGACAATCATAAAGACAGGTGAAACAGATCAGAGTGTGACAATTTCCCTGCGTTGCCAGGCGTTTTACACTGTGCTTACATTCTCTTCTCTATTTATTGGCTTCTTATCCCTTCTTATCTGTCGTTTTCATACCAAAACCAGCTTATTAGCCTATTATAATGACCCTGCCCTTCAAACCCTGGATGAAATACATACCAGTCATTATGCTCACTATATTACATGTCAACTAACTCATAAAGGCGCTGTCACCTGTGTGTCAGAACTGCTAATCTCCTCTTGGAAAGAGAAGTTATGTAGCCGAGCTGATGATAAAATCACTACATCTACTATATTACCCCGTGGTTTGATTCAAACTAAACACGGAATCATATCCTATTCCCTACATAGGGCACTGAGGCCCTGGTCAAAAGTAGTGCACTATTTTGGGAATTGGGTGCCATTTTGGACAAATTCAAAGTCTCAGAAGACAACTGGAGTTTCTTGCTGGGCATTTGGCGTGAACAGTGATACAGTGGTACAGCTACAGCTGGAAAATACTGCTGGGGCATTGTTGATTTTATTATAGCACAAAAGGACTGGGCTTTTTCTGAGGGTTTTCTGTTCGGGATTTGTATTGATAAAGATCGCTGGTGCTCAAGCCTAATGTAATGCCATGCAAACAGCAGGTCACACGATGGTCACGAGCATGGAAGCACATTGAGGCCGACCGTTATCTCACTCACACACACACACGCATATGCGCATGCATACACACACAAATACAAATATATACACACACAAATATATACACACATACTGTACATAGACAGCTCTCGAGAGTTTGTGTTTTGATTCAGCATGCTGAATGACATGATATGATATGGTTCTTCTGATGAGAAAAACATACTAAGTCGAAGTCAAACCCCTGTGCAGAACATTCAGTCCACAAAAGTGCACTAACAAGGGGGGCAAAACAAAACTATCATAATTTGTCCTTGTCCAAGGTTGATCCTCATTGGCAATGTCATCCTTCTCAAAAAGTGTACTGTAATCGTCTGCCCTCTAGATCCCTGTGCAGAAAATATTCTCTTTTCACAACAAAATCATTATTTTGTTCAATAAGATTGTTCGATTTGAGAAGGACAGAGAAGGAATCCTTTTATCTTCTATACCCACAAAAGATGTTGTGGATACTGTTCTTCATGGAAAAATAAGATCTTCTGAAAACCTTCAGTCATAAGGTATTGTATGAAACTGGAGCTCTTACTCAATTCATCTTTCCTCGATTCCTCGTATGTTCTCTACTCATCTACTACTCAAAATGCAATGGAGAAGAGCATCTGAGTGGAGGGACCTTGGACTTTCTCCTCCAATATGAGGAGGCAAGGAATCAAGGAAAGATTAATTGAGAAAGTGTCAGCCTCCTGCACTCTTACTGTCATCATTTACAGTGCTAAAGAGGACAAGGGGCACCTTACTTTGTTGTGGCATCAGGGCACTCGGGAACACTCGGGAACCCTCTGAGATTGAATTGATCAAAATGTTGATCAAAATGTTGATCAAAATGTCTTTCTCTTCATATGAACAAGATGCGTTTTGGTACTCCGTGCTGGGTTCATACAGACAGTGGCAGTCAAATTCAAGGACGTTCAAATACTTGTTCAAGTACTAATATGTATTTTCAAAGACCATCAATTTGTAATAGTTCCTATTATGCAATTGTATCTAGTCGCCAACAGATGGCAGTATATCGCCACAAATTCGTGAAAAAAAACAACTGACTTACTATTCATCACTACCTTACAAGTTCTACTCAATAGTATGTGCTTCACTACTTATTTACTACATACATGAGTGGTAAGTCAGGACTGATGATATTGACTGATTTCCTTAAATGAACTGTAACTCAGTAAAATATTTGAAATTGTTGCATGTTGCATTTACATTTTGTTCAGTGTACACAATATAAAATTGTCTTTATATTAAAATTGTCTTTATATTTCACTCAATTTTAGGTTTCACAGGCTGTCCCAACACACAATAACACATAATAAAATGAAAGTGATTTCTGACAGCGTAAAAGGCCTTTAGTTGACTAAAATGTTGTATTCTCAACCCATTTGAAGAGAAACAAGTTATTAATGTGTTTGATAAGATTAAAGACTCTCTCATGGGACCCCACATGGGTTCCAGACCCCAAGTTTGGGAACCACTGTACTACTAATCTCTCTCCCTGCTTGCTTCAATGCTTCCTCTCTTTTGCCTCCTTCATTGCAGCCTGACTCACCACTGTCTGTCTCACTACTCTCTGTAAATAAAATGTATTTTGTTATGAGAAGGTATAGTAGCCCATCTTTTGATTATAGCTAGCTTAATTTCAGTCAACTGCTCTAGCCAGCCAGCTAGCTATAGCTAGCTACTTGGCTAATAGCGGAGCCCTTGAGGTACCTAGCTAGCTACACATCTAACTGAAATATCAGTGACTATTTACCAGATGTACCCTCATTTTTCAGAGAGTCAGGGGAGGTTTATTTGGGGGATGTCTGCTGACTCGGCAGGAGTCGCGGGATGTCTCTCAGCTACTTGCCACTGTACTGTAGGTCTGGGCTGAGGTGGTTTGTTTCACCTCTCGGTGTATGTCGTGGGCGGAGTATCCAGTTGGAGAGTGGTGATTGAATGCGCTGCTAACAAGGCAAATCCAGGGCATCAGGCGAACGTAACGAGCATATGTGAATCATTCATGATTCCACTCGTTCTCAGAAGTAGGCGCGATTAGAACTCAGAACAAGAAGCCTTCTGTGTGTTGATCAATGCTGGGAATGCAATAATAAGTGGGTAAATGATCATTAACAAAATAAAAAGGTGAGTAAACGGCATCTACGTGCATTTAACCTCCACTACATCCCTGGTTGGGTCTGGCAAAACCCTTCATAAACATAAATATCCTGCCAGGCAAAATTGTATCTACATTTGCCTGGCATTTTAGCTATCGATGTGACATTTGGCGACGCTTAATCAGTCAGTTCTGTACCTCCCTCGCTGAGTGACATGTGTGGGTGGAATGAGTGAGCTCACCTGGCAACCAGAATGCCAAACACGTGAGAAAATAAAACTCAGTTGTCTGCCTGGAAATTAATGCCTATGTAGCGTGGTTCGTTCTGCGTTGTGTACTTTTATTTAGGACACTGCCACAACTGGAATTCTGATGGTAGAATCATTTTTATTTGACCTGCACACGAAGAGACAACACAATATGTTAGCCCTCGGTGCAGTCACAGCTCTTGGGCACCTTGCTAGTTGAAGGTCCGGCAAAAGAGAACGATAAAAGGGTACGTAAGTACGGATAACCCGCGATGGACCAAACCAAAATATACAAACTTTTACAATTAGGTGTATTTACAATATAGATATCAAAAAATGTTTGTACACCGAAAAATAACATTAACTATGCTGCTGTAATTAAATAAAGAAAACACATTGAATTATTATTATTGTTATTAACTTATTAACATCCCCTCTTGACCTGGCCTACTTTAACTGTCCTTGCGTGCAACTTGGTGCATAATCTAGGGGAACAACATCACTCTACTACACCTATACATTTTTCAAATATTTTTCATATAAACATATGTTATCATTTTCTGTTCTCCTCTCATTTTAATTCAAATACTTTTCAAGTGCTAACTTGAGAAAATGTCTGATTTTCAAGGTATTCCAGTACTTTAAAAAAAATGTTTATTTTTTTCAGAGTGCCAAATTCAAGTACTTTATGCACCTCAAGCACCTTGTGTGAACCCTGTCTGTGGTTGTACTAATGACACAACAGGGCTTAACATTCACTTTTTTGCCACTTGTACTTTTGACAAGTAGGACATATTTTTTACTTGTCCGAAAGCTCAAGTCCCCCAATAAAGGTCTGTAACACAATTTTTACATGATGAAAGGAAACACTTCAAAAAATGAAATGCATTACTATCTTTTTACCTTAGAGAATCAGACAAAAATGTAGGCTCTTTGCATATTCAAACCTGTCTCAAAACAATATGCCTAGCATGGTTCAAAAAACAGACTCTGGGACAGTTCTGGGACGATAGATCAAAAATTCATACAACCACTGCACATCCCAAAAATTTTAAAAGCAACTAGGCTGATCTAACAGATCAGACCATTTAGCTTAAAAGTTTCATAGTTTTTATCTTCATATTATAAGCTCAGCAATGCGCACATGGCTGTAGGCTACGTGCAAATGTTCCAAAATGCAATTAGCGGGAAAACACTGTTCTCAAAAGCGTACTGTACCTTACCGCACGCACAAATGTTTTCATGTGACAGAGATGGAAATATCTGTAGAATATCTGTCCAAAGATGCATCAACTAGCATAGGTCACTAATATGACTAGGATTGTGCCTTTGGCTGCTGGACAATAAAGCCTTGTTTGCACTGGCAAATTGAAGTGACTCAAATAAAAACAATTGCATATCCGCAGTCTGAACAGCCAAAAGGCACATGGAATCAGATATTTCAAACCACATTTCTAACCACCTTCAAATAAATCTGATTCCTGGCCATGTGACTTGTGTCTGAATCTTCAAGTCTGATTTATTTGTCCTCAAGTATTTTTAGACTGTTATTTGGCATACCTTGTTGTTTGCTAGCTACTCTGTTGACAGCTTGACAAGCACATGTGGTAGCTAGGTAGCTTGTTAATTGTTTGAAAAGAAATGAGTGAATGTGCTAGCAAGCTAAACATCTACCAAGCTAGCTAGTTGATTGCTGTGGCTAGCTTAAAATAACTTGTTTTGAACACTTAGTTGAAAACAGCATATGTGACATCGATATTAGTCAGAAACATTTATTCCAATGCCAAAATGTTCTAAAAAGTGTAAGTAGGTACATTTTGGTCATAAAGTCAGTGTCTTCCAAAACAGAGTTTTGTGAGATTTGAGAACAAGTGTTTGTCAGCACTTACTTGAGGGTTGGGTTTTGATTTCGATAATGCTCACTTGCCCACTGACACAGGATACACAGCTGCAGTGATTGCACTCTATCCAATCCAGAACACACAGACAGTGAGACAGATATTCCCATCAGCGCAACAGATCTGACTTTGTTTACATAGGACAGCATGTCGCACCAAACACTAGATGTAAAATTGAGCGACTAAAACTTCTCGGCAAAAACGTCAAAATTAATAACAGATTTGATTTCTTGAAATATCTTAAATTTATTCTGAAACTTTTCTGGAAGTGGTACTGGCTTTGTTACTATGGTGTCTCATGGGGGAAACATCAGTAACCGCCACATCGAACCACACCCCCAAGACTGAAATCTCTATTTCTTCATGAGTAATAGAGAAATGCATTCGGAATCAGTAAATTCAGTCACTCTATAAAAGTGTTCTTACACTATGATTTTGAACATTCAAAGCAACTGGGAGACTTCCATTGCAGGTATTGTTGTCACCTTAGCTTACTACACAACAACTTCTGAGTGATAGGAAGCATAAGCACCACCACCAATCATTCTACGCCACTGCACAAACGCCCGCCTGTAACGTCCCTCGTCAAAGGTAGACCAAGGCGCAGCGTGTGTTGGGTTCATCATACTTTATTTTCAATGTGAACCAGCAAAAACAATAAACAATACAACGAACGAAAAGCTATGCGTGCAAACACATGCAACACAAAGACAAGATCCCACAACTGACTGTGGGAAAAAGGGCTGCCTAAGTATGATTCCCAATTAGAGACAACGAATGAGAGCTGCCTCTGATTGGAAACCATACTCGGCCAATAAAGAAAAAACAATATAGACATACAACACATAGAATGCCCACCCCATGTCACACCCTGACCTAATCAAACAGAGAAAAACGACTCTCTCAGGTCAAGGCGTGACAGTACCCCCCCCAAAGGTGCGGACTCCCGGCCGCAAACCTGAACCTATAGGGGAGGGTCCGGGTGGGCATCTACTCATGGTGGCGGCTCTGGTTTGGGGCGTAGCCCCCACTCCGCCCGCTGATCCCTCCGCTTTTGTGTCACCGGAGGAACCAGACCGTGGATCAGCGCCGTCGCTGAAGACTCGGGGCTGCAGACCGTTGCTGAAGACTCGGGGCTACAGACTGGGGAGCGTCGCTGGAGGCTCCGGACTGGGGAGCGTCGCTGGAGGCTCCGGACTGGGGAGCGTCGCTGGAGGCTCCGGACTGGGGAGCGTCGCTGGAGGCTCCGGGCTGAGGAGCGTCGCTGGAGGCTCCGGACTGAGGAGCGTCGCTGGAGGCTCCGGACTGGAGAGCGTCGCTGGAGGCTCTGGACTGGGGACCTTCGCTGCAGGCTCCGTGCCATTGTTCATCACTACTGGTTCCGCGCCATGGATCATTACTGGAGGCTTTGTGCCATGGATCATCACTGGAGGCTCTGGCTCATGGATTATCACTGGAGGCTTCGTGCCATGGATCATCCCTACAGGCTCCGGGCCATGGATCATCACTGGAGGCTTCGTGCCATGGATTATCACTGGAGGCTTCGGACCATTGATCATCACTGGAGGCTTCCTACGTGGAGCTGGAACCGGTCTCACCAGACTGGGGAGACGCACAGGAGACTGGGTGCGCAGTGCAGGCACAGGGCACACTGGGCCGTGGAGGCGCACCGGAGGTCTGGAGCTCAGGGCTGGCACACCCCGTCCTGGCTGGATGGTCACTGTAGCCCAGCAAGGGTGGGGCGCTGGTACAGGACGAACTGTGCTGCGCTGGTGAACGGGGGGTACCGTGCGTAGAGCAGGCGCAGGATAACCTGGGCCGTAGAGACTCACTGGAGACCAGATACGCTGAGCCGGCGCACTTCTTCCTGGTTGACGGCAAACTCAAGCACGGCAACGGTGATGAGCTTGTACCGAGCGCACCGGACTGTGAGTGCGCTTGGATGACACAGTGCGCATCACCGCATATCACGGTGCTTGTTCAGTCACTCGCTCCCCATGGTAATCACGGGGAGTTGGCTCAGGTCTTAAAACCGCCTTAGCCAATCTACCCGTGTGCCCCCCCCAAAAAACGTTTTGCCGCTGCCTCTCGGGCCTCCGTTGTTGCCTTGCCTGTTGATCTCGTCGCTGTACCTCCCTCGCTGCTTCCACCTGTTCCCATGGGAGGCGATCCCTTCCGGCCTGGATCTCCTCCCACGTCCAGGATCCCTTGCCATCCAGGATGTCCTCCCATGTCCAGTCCATCGGCCCACGCTGCTTGGTCCTTTGGTGGTGGGATCTTCTGTAACGTCCGTCATTAAAGGTAGACCAAGGCGCAGCGTGAGTTGGGTTCATCATACTTTATTTTAAATGTGCAGCAAAAAGAATAAACAATACAGCGAACGAAAAGCTATGCGTGCAAACACATGCAACACAAAGACAAGATCCCACAACTGACTGTGGGAAAAAGGGCTGCCTAAGTATGATTCCCAATCAGAGACAACGAATGACAGCTGCCTCTGATTGGAAACCATGCTCGGCCAATAAAGAAAAAACAACATAGACATACAACACATAGAATGCCCACCCCATGTCACACCCTGACCTAACCAAACAGAGAAAAACGACTCTCTCAGGTCAGGACGTGACACCGCCATTGTCAGTAAATGACTACAGTCTGAACACGTTCAAATCCAATTTGATCACTTGTAAATTCCTTAGAGGCAAACACTGTTTGAATCAAAGTTGTTTCTATGTCATTTGGGGGGAAAACGATGTGATGACGTTGAATCAACATGGAAAACTTTTATTTTTTTTACATTTTATTTTGTTCATCCAACGTTTAACCTAAATCAAAAAGGTTGTTGATTTCACATTGAATTCAGGTTAGTTGACAACTCAACCAAATGTAAATCAAAAATAGATGTTGAACTGACGTCTGCTCAGTGGGTTGCTGTTTGGACAGTCAGTATTCCAAAACGGATTTGAAAAACAAAACTGATTTGAGCATTAAGGCCTGCAGTGTGAACAGGACTTAAAGAACGTTGATTTGAAAACCAATAGAACATGAGAGAAATGCTGGTTTCAATGGCATTTAAGTGTTTAGAAAATAATTCCCTCAACATTTCTATGGTCGTATTTTGGCTAGGCTACTTTGAAGCAAGGTAAGACAAGCTTTGTAAAAAAACATAAAACGTCCAGGTTTTAAACAATTACATTTATGGTTAAATTGTTTCAAAATGTTGTGTGCCTATTTTCAGATTCAAGGTGGGTGATGCGTGGTGTGCAACAGGCACTGTACTTCACTCATGTAGACTTTTTTATTCATGAACACTACCGGTCAAAAGTTTGGACACACCTACCAATTCAAGGGTTTTTCTTTATTTTGACTATGTTCTACATTGGAGAATAATAGTGAAGACATCAAAACTATGAAATAACCCATATGGAATCATGTAGTAACCAAAAAAGTGTTAAACAAATCAAAAAATATTTTATATTTGAGATTCTTCAAATAGACACCCTTCGCCTTGACAGCTTTGCACACTCTTGGCATTCTCTCAACCAGCTTCATGAGGTAGTGGCCTGGAATGCTTGTCTATTCAGACAACTTAAATCTTATTGTCCGGCCATTTTTTTTTTTACTTGTCCTGGACAAGCGTTAATGTCGAGCCCTGCACAAGAGTGCTAGAAGGACCCGTCTATCAGCCCCAGTGGCCTAGTGTGGACAACAGAGTGAGAGCACATCACAATCATCATCAGGAGACCAGAGTGGAAATAAATTAACGGAGATGAAAAGCCATCAGCTGAATTCTAAATACACTGTATTCTCCTGAGGATTTTGGAAGAAAAACAACAAAAAAATACACATGCACAAACACATTCAACTATGCACACACAAATGCACACGCACACACACTGACTTTTTCCAAGCACATTATTAAGTGAAGTTCATGGTTGGCCAGAGGTCCTCTTGGCCAGTTGACCGCTAGGTCCCTGCAGGGGGTTGAAACAACAGATGGTGGTCCTATGATAACTAAAGCATGTCACCGTAGAGAGATCCCTAGGAGGAAGGTGAGAAAGAAAGAGTGAGAGCGAGTGAGAGAGAAATAGATAGAGAGAAAGAGAAAGATAGAGAAAAAGATAAGGAGAGAGAAAGAGAAAGATAGAGAAAGATACAGGAAGAGAGAAAGAGAGAGAAATATAGAGAAAGATAGAGATAGATGAAGAAAGAGAGAAAGATAGAGGAAGAGAGAGATAGATACAGGAAGAGAGAAAGAGAGAGAAATATAAAGAAAGAGAGAGATAGAAAAAGGAAGAGAGAAAGAATGAAAGAGAGAAAGATAGAGGGAGAGAAAAATAAAGAGAAATATAGTGGAAGAGAGAACGAAGAGAGAAAGATACTGCCACAGTCTCAGTCCCAGTTTAGCAGGGCTGTGTGCCCTCCAACCCCTCCTACACCAACCAGCCAGGGACTCAGCAGGCTGCTAATATTAAGATAGATTTACCTGAGGCAGCTAGGCCA
Organism: Salmo trutta; assembly: GCF_901001165.1. NCBI lineage: Eukaryota > Metazoa > Chordata > Actinopteri > Salmoniformes > Salmonidae > Salmo > Salmo trutta. The sequence goes on along the minus strand of NC_042990.1, from coordinate 21,144,209 downwards.
GAGGTGAGAGCTTAGTGTCTAACCTTAAATTGGGAAAAGACAACCTTGGCAAGACAGCTAATGGCCCGTCCTGGCTTTGAGCTAGGCTTGGGCTTCAGAGAGAGAAGGAGTGGGTAGAACAAACTGTGTCCAGGATGTGTGTGTGTGTGTGTGTGTGTGTGTGTGTGTGTGTGTGTGTGTGTGTGTGTGTGTGTGTGTGTGTGTGGAGTTATTTGTCAACATTAACAAATGTGATCTTTTGTGTTCGAATACCCATACTGACATACACTATACTACATACCAGAGGTGTGGACTCAAGTCACATGACTTGGACTCGAGTCAGACTCGAGTCCCAAATATGACGACTTGCAACTCGACTTTGACTTTAACACCTTCAAACTTATGACTCGACCTGACTTGATACCCTCCCCAAGCCCAAATATTAAAAATTATGCTATTAAAAAAAGTGTGCAACTTTTCAACTCTTCATTTAATGGATTACAGCTTGAATCGGACAGCAGCCAATCAAATTGTGCCAGCTGAGAAAAAGTTGTGCGTGGCAGTGCAGAGGAACGTCGGCGGGTGAATTCAGATGGAGCCCTTGGAAATATGATACCCAAAATGTATACTTTCGGATATAAAGATAACGCTGTATCAACAAAAACGGATTGCAACTTGTAAAATATGCGGGAAGAAAATTACAGACGGAGGAGCAAAAATTTCCAACTTTGTTCGACATTTGAATCTGCACAAAAAACGGTAAGTTGTGGCTAATATAGCCGACAGCTATATATTTTATTACTTTACTGGTGTATCATGTAGGCTAACGTAAGGTTAAATCAATGAGCCTCCACACAGTCAGTCAGTGCAGGAACGTGATCATTGCACTCAAGATTGAGCTACAACTGGCTGGACAGTTGGTAGCCTAAATCCTGCCTGATGTTACTGCTGTTCCTAAAACCATTGACATACGTTAGCCTACTGTAACCACACAGAGAGTGTGTGTGTGTGTGTGTGTGTGTTAAGGTTGGGCAATTGTGTACAAGCCTACATCGCCTGATTGCGCCCCATAGCGATCCTCGATAGTCGATCACTATTGGGGGGGGGTTCTTTCTCATGGCTACCCATGTATTTCCATGGAAATATAACGTTTATTTGGAAAGTAATAAATATATAGATATTTTTAAAAGCATTCATGATTTGCGTAAATGTAATATACTGTTACTCTTGTTAAAAATATAAAATGGTATTACATTTGGTGAAGAGCACATTATGACTTGAAACTCCAAGTTTGACTTGAGACTTGACTTGATATTTGACGGTCTTGACTTGAGACTTGACTCGGACTTGCCTGTCTGACTTGGGACTTGACTTGGGACTTGAGTGCTAAGACTTGAGACTTACTTGTGACTTGTAAAACAATGACTTGGTCACACCTCTGCTACATACCTAATGAGTATATACTGCATACTATATAATCATACTACATACTCAAATTACATCACAAATAGTATGGTTAGTGCGGTTAGTATGAGTATTTGAACACATCTCCAGGTTTTCATTCAACACAATTTTCTCCAGAACACCTTAAATTTCAACCATGTCAATAGCTAGATATAATATTGAAATTCTGACCATTATTTATGAAGTATGCTTTGTGGTATTGGATTTTACCTGCCCCCCCTCCCAAAAAAAGCTGGTATTCAGACCTAAAGTATTTTAGATGGACAGTGGTTAACATTGCAGATGATGACATTGGCCAGTGGTAGGGACATTTGCTGGGTCTTCTATGATCATGTTAAATAGATTAATTCTCCCATTGAATGAGCAACTGATGATCTTTAGGACTACCACATTTATCACACCTGAGTAGATGATTATAACCATGAACAATTTAAACAAACAAACAAACAGGGTAAGTGATTAGTGATGCATAGTAAACTGGGCCGAGGGTGATGGTGGTGATGAAACACAGCACAATGAGCATCATGCACCGTAACCATAGCAAGGATCCTTCTGAAGGTGTCAGAGCATGGAGAGATTAGGAGGGAACATAAAGATAATGATTCCATTCCATGGTTCTGTTGTTCTGTCCTATTAAGAGACAAAAAGAACATGATGTGATGCAGATTAACATTATCTACTGTACACAGCAGAGAGGAGTAACAGATAATAATAATCATGATGATCAAAGATGGAGGAAATGTATAGGCTGTGGGCGTGCGTTTGCAGCACACGAGCCACTTAACTGCTATTTTTGCTAATGCAGAAGTCACCCAGTTGTCAGAGCTGTCTTTCTCCCTCTCCCCTTTCTCTCTCTCTAACTCTCTCTAACTATTTCTCTAACTATCTCGCTAACTCTCTCTCTGTCTCTCTAACTCTATATCTCTCTCTAAATCTCTAACTATTTCTCTAACTCTGCCTCCAACTTTCTAACTATCTCTCTAACTATCTCTAACTCTCTCTCTCTAACTCTCTCTGTCTCTCTAACTCTCTATTTCTCTAACTCTGTCTCCAACAGTCTAACTATCTCTCTCTCTAACTCTCTCTCTGTCTCTCTGTCTCTCTCTCTCTCTCTCTAACTCTCTCTCTGTCTCTCTCTCTGTCTCTCTCTCTTTCTCTCTCTCTCTCTCTGTCTCTCTCTCTCTGTCTCTCTGTCTCTCTAACTATTTCTTTAACTCTGTCTCTAACTTTGTCTCTAACTCTCTCTATTAGAGGTCGACCGATGAATCGGAATGGCCGATTAATTAAGGCCGATTTCAAGTTTTCATAATACTCGGTAATCGGTATTTTTTTACACCGATTTGTTTTAATTTAAACATTTTTTATTTTAACTAGGCAAGTCAGTTAAGAACAAATTCTTATTTTCAATGACGGCCTAGGAACAGTGGGTTAACTGCCTTGTTCAGGGGCAGAATGACAGATTTTTACCTTGTCAGCTCGGGATTAATTTTTGCAACCTTTCAGTTACTAGTCCAACGCTCTAACCACCTGCCTTACATTGCACTCCACGAGGAGCCTGCGTGGCAGGCTGACTACCTGTTACGCAAGGGCAGCAAGAAGCCAAGGTAAGTTGCTAGCTAGCATTAAACTTATCTTATAAAAAACAATCAATCACTCATAATCACTAGTTAACTACACATGGTTGATGATATTACTAGTTTATCTAGCCTGTCCTACGTTGCATATAATCGATGCGGTGCCTGTTAATTTTTCATCAAATCACAGCTTACTTCGACAAACGGGTGATGATTTAACAAGCGCATTTGCGAAAAAAGCACTGTTGTTGCACCAATGTACCTAACCATAAACATCAATGCCTTTCTTTAAAATTAATACACAAGTATATATTTTTAAACCTGCATATTTAGTTAATATTGCCTGCTAACATGAATTTCTTATAACTAGGGAAATTGTGTCACTTCTCTTGCGTTCCATGCAAGCAGTCAGGGTATATGCAGCAGTTTGGCCCGCCTGGCTCATTGCGAACTGTGTGAAGTCCATTTATTCCTAACAAAGGCCATAATTAATTTGCCAGAATTGTACATAATTATGACATAACATTGAAGGTTGTACAATGTAACAGCAATATTTAGACTTAGGGATGCCATACGTTAGATAAAATACGGAACGGTTCCGTATTTCACTGAAAGAATAAACGTTTTGTTTTCGAAATGATAGTTTCCAGATTCGACCATTTTAATGACCAAAGGCTCGTATTTCTGTGTGTTATTATGTTATAATTAAGTCTATGATTTGATAGAGCAGTCTGACTGAGCGACGGTAGGCACCAGCAGGCTCGTAAGCATTAATTCAAACAGCACTTTTGTGCGTTTGCCAACAGCTCTTTGCAATGCTTCAAGCATTGTGCTGTTTATGACTTCAAGCCTATCAACTCCCGAGATTAGGCTGGTGTAACCGATGTGAAATGGCTAGCTAGTTAGCCGGGTGCACGCTAATAGCGTTTCAAATGTCACTCGCTCTGAGACTTGGAGTAGTTGTTCCCCTTACGCTGCATGGGTAACGCTGCTTCGAGGGTGGCTGTTGTCGATGTGTTCCTGGTTCGAGCCCAGGTAGGAGCGAGGAGAGGGACGGAAGCTATACTGTTACACTGGCAATACTAAAGTGCTTATAAGAACATTCAATAGTCAAAGGTCTATGAAATACAAATGGTATAGAGAGAAATAGTCCTATAATTCCTATAATAACTACAACCTAAAACTTCTTACCTGGGAATATTGAAGACTCATGTTAAAAGGAACCACCAGCTTTCATATGTTCTCATGTTCTGAGCAAGTAACTTAAATGTTAGCTTTTTTACATGGCACATATTGCACTTTTACTTTCTTCTCCAACACTTTGTTTTTGCATTATTTAAACCAAATTGAACATGTTTCATTATTTATTTGAGGCTAAATTGATTTTATTGATGTATTATATTAAGTTAAAATAAGTGTTCATTCAGTATTGTTGTAATTGTCATTATTACAAATACCTTTTAAAAAATGGCCGATTAATCGGTACCGGATTTTTTTGGGGGGTCCTCCAATAATTGGTACCGGTATCGGCGTTGAAAAATCATAATCGGTCGACCTCTACTCGCTATCTCTCCAACTCTCTCTAACTCTCTCTGTCCCCCCTCTCTCCAATCTCCATGCAGTGCCATTCCCCCCCTATCTTCTTTTGTTATTTTCTTTCCTCTTATGCCAGTAGCAACACAATGCATGGTGAAGCTCAAGCCCCCAGGAATAGCTAGCTAGCGCCTGTATGCATCAGCTCAATACCAAGTCAAACAGAATCAGCAGGAAGAAGATTAACATAATGCAACAGAGACGAGAGGCCAATTCATCTAATATAGAGAGGAGGGGGGAGGATGCCTGCACTACAGAGAGATAGACAAGAGTACCGTATGTGTGTGTTTGTGTATGTGTGTATTTGTGTGTGTAGCATACTGTACACAGCTAGCGGAGTACATTATATCCAGTATGTAAAAATAGAGCTGAAGGCACAGCTGGCAGAAGAGTAGATAGGCCTATAATGTGAAAATAAATCCATAGGCTTTCTGAATTACTGTGATTTTCTTAAACACACAAGATGGGTTGAAATGATCTTCAGAGCTTGGTCTTAGTTTATCGCTACTCTTAACTCTGTCCCTCTCTCTCATCTTTCATTCTTACTCCTCTCCTCTTCTTATTATCTTTGTCCTCCCTGTCACGACTCCCACCGAAGGTGGCGCCCCCTCCTGCTCGGGTTGCGCTCGGTGGTCGTCGTCACCGGCCTACTAGCTGCCACTGATTACTTTTGTTTTCCCCTTTCTGTTATTGTTTGCACCTGTCCTTAGTTGGGTTAATTAGCGGGGCTATATTAGCCAGTTGGCCCGCCTGCTATTTGTGCGGGAATGTTTCTCTGTTGGTTGCTTTGTTACGTGCTGTATGTATTTGGCGCTAGTGCGTGGTTTTGCGCTCACTGTGTTTTGTCCCCTGTGTTTGGGTCACTTTGATTTGTGTGTGCGCTCAGTTCGCTATTTGGGGTGGCTGGTGTTTTGCTGTGTCGAGCATTAAAAGCTATCACCTGTATCGCTGCTTCCTGCGTCTGATTCCTCCTCCACTACGCCCAAGCCTTACACTCCCCCACTTTTTCTTTCTCCTCATCATAACAAACAAACCCCATATAGATGGAAAATAATATCATGATGATATCAAACACTGTAATCAATTATGGTATTGTATACGTTTTCATGGGCAACTGAGAGAGCGCTAGCAGGCCAAGTCAATTACAGCCTATGGGGCTGCGTCAGAAATGGCACCATATCCCCTATACAGTAGAGCACTACTTTTGACCATAACCCTATGAGCCCAGGTCAAAAGTAGTGCATTACATAAGGAATAGGGTGCTATTTCAGATGCTAGCTAGATGAGTTCATTGTTCACTTTCAACATCTGGTAATCTACCATATTTAAGTATTCTGCACAAAAAGGTAAACATCTTTAAATAACTTCTCAACATAAAATGAAACAATGGGCAAAAATACCACATACAATATCAGTCTGAGCTGGCATATTGTTGGATGTTGGTGATGAGTAAGAGCTATCTATAAAGAGAGAGAGACTGGGGGAGAGAGGGAAGAGATAGAGGGAGAGAGAGAGAGAGAGGGGGGAGGGCGATAGGGAGAGAAAAAGAGAGAGAAAGAGAGAGAGAAAAAAAGAGAGACAGAGAGAGACAGAGAAAGAGAGAGACAGAGAGAGAGAGAAAGGAAGAGAGAACGAGGGGTAGAAAGAAAGAGAGAAATAAGAGAGGAGCTGATCAAAGCTGAGCAGGCCCTGAGCCACACACACAGAGTGCACCAGCCTCCTAATACAGACATTTCAGCAGTCATACCCACCACCAAACCATCGCCAGCCGTCATTAAAATTTCATACAGACACGCGGGGGAGCAGATTCACACAACCAGCAACCAGAGGCTACCAGCTACCAGCACTACAGGCTTCTGGGCTAGATCCACTTGACTGACTCTCACCCCCCCCCCCCCCCCTCTCTCTCTCTCTCTCTCTCTCTCTTTCTGCTGATCAAGATGGTTTTAGGTTGAAGTAAAGACTTCATATCAGTTCCTGACAGATGTTGAAGGGTGCAGGGGTTGGAGTGAGAGACATGACAGGGGTAGTGTAGTGGCCTAGGAACTACTGGTTAGATATTCAGAGAGAGAGAGTAAAAGAGGGACATTTTGTTAAGGGGTTAATGAGACAATATCAATTATAAGCAAGTTATCTACTAACATGTCACATTGTCACAACATTGCAAATAAGTTGGGAGAATGTTGTTAATGACATACCATATCACAATGTTGGAACAACCTTATTTTTTTTGTAGGGGTTACAGACGATACAAAACACACGAGCAGTAACCTTAGCGATTCCTCCATATTCGGTTTTAAGGTGCAGAACTGTATTTCTGAAAAAGCAACTGAGAAACTTGGCAACTGGCCAAATCTGGCCCACCAGCTATATTATTTGGCCCCCCAAATTAATTATGAATACCCGAGATGCAAAAAGTAGCAAATGCAATGTCCCAAGAAGGAAGTGATTCTACCTAAATAATGCAAAAGTTACATTTTAACTTTATTAATGAAGAGTGAGAATGCAGGAGACAGTCACCTAATAAAGCAGGCAGCGGACCATTTTGTGGTGCTGAAATGTAAAGCTGCAACCAATCAATAGGATGTGAACAGAGCCTGGTGCTGAAAATATAGCTAACTTGTTATGCAAATGGCGACCAGCAACAGATGGAGAACAACTTCACCAGTCAAGTAATTCATTTCAACAATAATCTTCATTTTAATTTGACTTTACAAACAACAAGAGGGCTAAATTGGAGTCTATTACAAACAACAAGAGGGCTAAATTGGAGTCTATTACAAACAACAAGAGGGCTAAATTGGAGTCTATTACAAACAACAAGAGGGCTAAATTGGAGTCTATTACAAACAACAAGAGGGCTAAATTGGAGTCTATTACAAACAACAAGAGGGCTAAATTGGAGTCTATTTCTTTCCAAGCCAAGGCCCATATAAAATAACTTCACTGGCTGATGTAGGCTATGTGTAGGCCGTCATTGTAAATAAGAATTTGTTAGTTAAATAATGGTTAAAAGTGTCTCAACAGCATCTGTCACAAGAAAAAATGTATTGTATAATAAGTGTGCTTACAATTGCAACTGGCCAAAAAGGTAGCATCCTACATAAAACAATAATTTAAAGAAAAAAAGACAATGTCTGTGTCTGAATGTCTGTATCGGGAGTCTCAGGATAACATGCTCCTGTAACCACAAAACAAACTGAAAATACTGTCAGCATGAGAGCTAAAATAGCCCTGGATAAGCACTAATAATAATAATCACAATAACGTTAGTAGCCTATATGACAAATGATTAAATACTAAGTTATTTACTCAATGGGAAAAGTTGCATTTCCCCTCGGACACGATCTTGTGGATGTCGGGTCAGGTGGATGTGATGTTGATGCGCAGGCAGTCCTCAAATTGACTTATGTGAAAGCCAGTTCCTGTCGTGAATCTTGATTGCGTTCATAGAGGAAAATGAGGACTCGCAGATGTAAGTCGATCCAAACATTGTTAGCACATAAAATGCAAGTTTCTTTATTGTGCTGTATTCCTCTGAGCATGCCACCCAAAACTCACACAAGGACTCGGCACTCCTGAGCGCATCCCTGATTTGGCTCAAAATCTGGAATTCAATCAGCCCAGTTTGAATTGTGGCCTCATCCAGAGAGGGTATAGTTTTCTTAGCAGAGAGGAGAATTCTACACCTGGGCGGACTGTGAAAGGATCACGTACAAACACAATGATATCCTTGGGCATGCTGTAGTCTTCAAATCTGGTGGAGAAGTTGTCCCTCAGCTGCTTGATGAAATCTTCCATCACCTCTGTGACAATGCTGCGACCTGGTCCCTCTGCCTGTCCTTTCTTCAGTGTGCTGAAGTTCAGTAGCTTCCAGATGACAAGTCCAAATCCAACAACTCAAGCTTCCTAGTAAAGGCCTCAAGTTTTTCCACCATTTGTATTTATTTGTATTTATTATGGATCCCCATTAGCTACTGCCAAGACAATACATTCATAACAGAATTCACAACACACGAATTGTTTTCCCTCAGGCCCATACTCCACTACCACATATCTACAACACAAAATCCATGTGTATGTGTGTGTGTATAGTGCGTATGTTATCATGAGTGTGTATGCATGTGTCTGTGCCTATGTTTGTGTTGCTTCACAGTCCCCGCTGGTCCATAAGGTGTATTTTTATCAGTTTTTACAAAATCTAATTTTACTGCCTGCATGAGTTACCTGATGTGGAATAGAGTTCCATGTAATCATGGCTCTATGTAGTACTGTGCACCTCCTGTAGTCTGTTCTGGACTTGGGGACTGTGAAGAGACCTCTGGTGGCATATCTTGTGGGGTATGCATGAGTGTCCGAGCTGTGTGCTAGTCGTTTAAACAGACAGCTCAGTTCAGTTCATTCAACATGACAATACCTCTCACAAATAAGTGATGAAGTCAATTATTTCTCTACTTTGAGCCAGGAGAGATTGACATGCATATTATTAATGTTTGCTCTCTATGTACATCCAAGGGCCAGCCGTGCTGCCCTGTTCTGAGCCAATTGCAATGTTCCTAAGTCCCTCTTCGTGGCACCTGACCACACTACTGAACAGTAGTCAAGGTGCGACAAAAATAGAGTCTGTAGGACTTGCCTTGTTGATAGTGCTGTTAAGAATGTAGAGCAGCTCTTTATTATGGACAGTCTTCTCCCCATTTTAGCTACTGTTGTATCAATATCTTTTGATCATGACAGTTTACAATCCAGGGTTACCACAAGCACTTTAGTCACCTCAACTTGCTCAATTTCCACATTATTTATTACAAGATTTAGTTGAGGTTTAGGGTTTAGTAAATTATTTGTCAAATATTTAGGGAGAACTTATTCCTTGCCACCATTTCTGAAACTAACTGCAGCTCTTTGTTAAGCGATGCAGCCATTTCAGTTGTTGTAGTAGCTGACGTGTATAGTGTTGAGTCATCCGCATACATAGACACACTGGTTTTACTCAAAGCCAGTGGCATGTTGTTAGTGAAGATTGAAAAAAGTAAAGGGCCTAGACAGCTGCCCTTGGGAATTCCTGATTCTACCTTGATTTTGTTGGAGAGGTTCCATTAAAGAACACCATCTGTGTTCTGTTAGACAGGTAACTCTATATCCACAATATAGCAGGGGGCGTAAAGCCAACACATACATTTTTCCAGCAGCAGACTATGATCGACTGTTGTCCCTCTTCCTTGTAACTTCAGATTTAACTTGTTTAAGTGACAGAATATGTCAGCTAAAAAAGCAACATTGGAGAGGAATCCCTCAATTTCCAGAATACGAAGGTGATCAGGTCCTGTCTTCATTTAGCTTTTTCTGACTAAATCCACAACCTGGTCATGCAGCTCACAGAAACACTCTAGAGCTTTTCCTTTACTCAGCCAGCGCACGTTGTTGTGAAGCAGGAGATCATCATTGGTGGCCTCTGATTCTGTCACAAGCTTGCGGAAAAGACGGTGTTGTGTGTTTGATGTCCCCTTGACAAAGTTGATTATGCGCATTACTTTATCCATCACATCCTTTAGCTCACCGTTTAGTCTGCTACACAGCACACTCTGATGGATGAGACAATGCAAGCCATTCATTTGGGGGGCTGCTGACCAGCCTCTGTGTCTGTCCAACATAGTAGGAACCCCATCGGTGACCACAAAGTTGACTTTTCCGAATGACAGGTCATGCTGCGTAAACAATTCTTCCAGCTTTGTGAATAGGATGTCCCTGATGGTGTGTCCTTCGAGGGGAATCAGTGCCAGTAGCTCTTCTTTAAAGTCAATTCCATAAAAAATTGACATATACACATAACTGTGCTACATCGGTGTTGACACTCACCAATGCTCAGCCTGACTGAGCCCCTCCAGAACAATCCTATGCACATCATCCGCCAGTGCATGGACGCGGCAGCCAGCTGTTGACGCAGACAGGGGCACCTGGGGCCTTCCGAGTGGCCATGTGGTCTAAGACACTGCATCACAGTGCTAGCTGTGCCACTAGAGATTCTGGGTTCAAGTCCAGGCTCTGTTGCAGCCGGCCGCGACCGGGAGACCCATGGGGCGGGGCACAATTGACTCAGCGTCGTCTGGGTTAGGGGAGTGTTTGGCCGGCAGGGATGTCCTTATCCCATTGTGCACTAACGACTCCTGTGGCGGGCCGGGCGCAGTGCACACTGACACAATTGCCAAGTGTACAGTGTTTCCTCCGACACATTGGTGTGGCTGGCTTCCCGGGTTTAGTGAGCATTGTGTCAAGAAGCAGTGCGGCTTGGTTGGGTTGTGTTTTGGAGGACGCACGGCTCTCGACCTTCGCCTCCCCCGAGTCCGTACGGGAGTTGCAGCGATGAGACGAGACTGTAACTACAAATTAGATACCACGAAATTGAGGAGAAAAAGGGGGGGGAAAATAAAAAAAAAGACAGGGTCACCTGTTTGACAGACGCAATTATGCTGTCCATAGACTTGTCGGTTGCCAATTCCTCCACAATGCACTTTTCAAATACCTCCGCGTCTGTGTTTGGTTAGAACCCAGGATGCTTTTGGGGAGGCACTTGTAACCTTCTGTTGTTGGGTCAGGCCACAAAGGAGGATTTTGCTACCATGTGTAGTTTGCAGTTAATGCTTACATTTTTATGCTTGGGGGAGAACGCATATTTCTCTGTCAATTCTTCACTGAAACTTCGATTTTTATTGTCCACCTTTCTTTTGCTACTTTTTGAGCGACATTTTCTCTTGCTATCAAGCTAATTCTTCTGAACGAATGTTGACAATAAAAATAGTAGTGTAGGCTACAGTAGGTACGTAGACTTGTTTTTCCCCACCAATCAATGTACAGAGAAAGACAAAAAATATATAATTGAATAGAGACAATGGGGATTTTATGAGCGTAATCAGATCGAAATGATTGTGTTATTGTCACTGAGTGTATTATGTACTAATCAGATGTGTTAAAAATGTTGTTAAATTTGTAGCGTAGGCCTATTCATTGTGCTAATATTATATGCTAATTACGTTCTGACCCATCTACTATTAGCTCAGAAAAGAGGACAAACCTAGTTGACGAACCCTACCTTAAGATATGATGCTTTTATACTTGGATGTATTCATCTTTTCAAAGCACAACAGCGTGGCTGTGGCGACCGTAGCGACCTCTCAAGAGGTGAGATGCCACCGAGCCCATTGAGAGGATTCAGCATTGGCTGTCACCCTCCTCCAACCCCTCTTCACAGATATAGAATAGCTCCTCTACCACTAAAACACCATGATACTCTTTTCAAGTGTTCTGCCATTGATGCATCCGGGAGGGAGAATGGGAAGCTTTGATCAATGTTATCTCCATGTAAATTTCCCCTGGCCCTGGGGGTGGAGACACATACTGGTGGCTGCTCTGACTGCTCTCTAACCTTGCTGATTGTGTTTAGGGGACGTGCCGCCAGGAAAACGCATCAATCCCAGAGGGAAGAGAAGCTCCATCTTCCTTTCCCTGTTCCTGACCAGCTGTCATCTAGGCATGGTGATGCGAGCGCCGAGTTAGACGAGTTGTGTCTCCTGGCGACGACATTAGGCTATTGTCATTCAGCGGGTGTGAGGACGGGATGGGAGGAAGAGGGAAATGAACCGGATGGAAGCAATGCTTCAAGGTAAATTTGACAACACTCTACCACGATACACTCCGTTTATCAAACTCGCCTGGCTAGCCTAGAATCAATATATTTTGTCCATTTTCACGGTGAACCAGCAGGGGGTGGAGGCAGTGAGGCAGTGCTTTCCACATTTGATCCAGCTCTGTCAGAGTGATTTAGAAGTCACAGCAGAATTAGCCTAACTGGAAGTGAACTGTAGATGTGGCAGATGTGTGGGTAGGGATGGATATCATTTTCTCTTACAGAAATGCCTTCAACAAAGAGGGACAATTAGGTCTACAATGAAAAGATCTACTGGTCCTGCACTATCCCTAACAGAAAGCTACAGAACTGTTGTGTGTAGGACATACTTTATTTAACACCACTAACAACTAGGCTACATAAATAAAACATTCATTAATAAAACTTTTAAAAGATATGTTAACACTTTTCATCAGACACTTCGGGTTACATCAGTAGTAGATATATCAAAACAGCTACTAGACATCAGATGATTCTAGGAAGTGATACGTGATGGTGAAAACTGCTGACTGCAGTACAGGGACAGTTCCTATTGAACCAGGAAAATGTAAACATCAAAGGCCAATGAGTCTGCTGATATATCATCAATATTACAGTATGCCATTATCATTTAACATATCAACATGATAGCTAACTGATATTCATTTTACAAGTTGTCTGGACCAGTCAATAGCGCAGGTGTTTGAAAATTGGCCCTTGGAAAAATGCTGAACATAACCCAGAGGGGGAGGGAGAGAAAGAAAATGAAGCCCTGTAGTGGATTGGCAGGCTGGCTGAAACATATAGTTGACAGTTCCCTCCAACCACACTTTCCACTGAGTTGTGAGGCATTTCACTGACAGTTCCACAACAACTTTTAAAAACAAAGTTATTCTAGATGAATTTTGTTCACCAAAAATACTTTATTAAATTTTGGAGAAATATTTATGACTGACCCAGATCTGTTAATATCATCTTACAAACTCCTTTGGTCATTTGTAAAGAAGTTGGCAGATGTGGGACCAGGCCAAATGACTGTAGGTTAAGTCTTGTAATAAAAGTGTGAGCACTTTGAAATCAAAAAGGAAGTATATGTTCAAAAAATACCAGCAAATAATTTCAATTTCTCCTGGGACTGGTTGCCCTTTGTCTACATAGGTCTCCCTTCAATAACAAGAGCACAATGTCTGTCATTGTCTGACCGGGCAGGCGAGGTGGAGGCTGAGACATTGTGCATGTGTTGATGTATTTAGAGATCTGCACGGACCACATGACCGACTGACTCAAGGTCATAATGGAAAGGTAAACAAAAAACAAAGATGTGAACTTCCTACACCACAAAATGAACCGCGGTCACCTCAGACATGAGAAACACGGCATTCAGAAGACCGTAGGCCACAATCACAGGGCATTAAGTAAAGAACAGGCAACAGTGTATTTTTAGTTTCCCTTGGCTTACCCTATCCAAAAGTGCCGGCGGGTGTACTGTACTCCGAGAAAAACATAAACTTTGTCATACCGTTATGGCTTCAGCTTAGGCAAAAGCAGAGAAATTAACCACATCTCATCGCACCGTTGTCAATCTGTCCCCTAAGAGTTTTGAGAAAGAGACAGAGATAGAGACAGCGATAGAGACAGACGGTGTGCAGACTGTATACTGCAGGTTGGGCAGTATGATGTGTGTGCTGAGTGAGCTCCAGAGTATCAGGCTGTAGTCTCGGGGAGTCTAGGGGAGATGGAGCTCTCACAGACAGCATAATCATGCTTTAAATCCCCCTCTCTTTGATAGAACCCTGGAGCTTTGCCAGGCTGATCCACCCTTCAAGCGTTCATTAAAACTCAGCAACAGTGTAGCACAGGGCCCACGGCAGGGCACGCAGGGCAGGCAGGGCGCACCTGACGGCACTCAGACAGTCACTTTGAAACCTCAACTACTTTATGATACAGTACAATACAGACTACCTTGTACATGCTGGAGACAGTGTCATAAATATGCTTTTGTATATATCTTTATCCCGAGACCAGTAAAATCTTAAAATCAGTGCTTGAATAAATTAGATTATACTGTACAAATGACAGTTACTAAAGTAGGGCTCTTGTAACCATTGTTTTGATACAGTACATTGGTGAATGTGGGTTTATTTTGAGTTCAACTTATATTTTGAGGTTACCCCCACTTCCCAACAATAACTTTATTTTTGCCAGATTTAAACACATAGGATCATCCAATTGGTTCAACCCTTCTCCCAAAATGAACTGCAGGCCAACAACAAGCTGGATTTAAAGGGGAGGGGGAAATACATCATCAATCATTCAACAAAACCTGAATAAAATACAACTTTTAATATTCTCAGATAAATAAATAATAAATAAACAATAAAGCCATCTGAGACTTGAGAATATTCATTGCCACTTTTGTTCAAAATGCTCAAAATATTAATTGATCTATTTAGGCAAAAATAGGGTTTGATTGCTCTGAATTGTTCAGACCTACCCTTTAACTGTGCAGCTGCAGTCCTGGGAGAGATCCCACTGGAATATTATGAAACTGACCTAATTTTCCTTCGCTGCTCGCTCCCTCGCTGCAGGCTGCTGCGATGCTATGTATGATGCTTTGTACTTTTCATTTCAGCCTAAATAATTGATTCAATGCCGCCTTCATTTGCCTGTAATCTTTCCTACAAAACGCCAGATAGCTACTGATAGACGCTTTCATAATAATCATTATAAATTAAAAGAGATAAATATGTATTAATAGCTGCTGTCTCAATTGAAAACACAATCACATACAGTAGGAATCATGAGTCAGTTTCATCCTCCTCCAAATATAATTTTTGGGGGAGATGTTTGAATTTCACAATGGATTAAATAAGTCATAGGTTTATAAGTCCACTGGTTTGATACAAAGTGTGAAAATACAATGGGACATAAATGCTTGCTGTGGAGGCATGTAGCCTACAGATTAGAGAGGCAGGCCAGCAGCTGAAGGGTTGGGGTTCAAATCCCAGCTCTGAGAGAGCTGCACACACACCTCAAGACTTGTCAGCTGTTCCCAGAGACTGATGAAAAAGTCAAAGCATGAATCCTAACACACACACATACGATAAGGGTCTTCACTCCCTCATGAAGCCCCAATAAGCTCCAGCTGCCTGAAGTAACACACACAAGCCCATAGAAAGTGCTGTGGCTTGCAGTTTCGCACACACAGCCTCTTAAATATTAAGACTCACGTTGACAAGCAGAGCTCAGGTGAGCATATGCTGTCCACTTTTCAATACTCTCATCTCAGCTGAATAGAGATGGTTTACAGGGGCTGTCCATTAGTAACAACAGAAGCAGTTCAGGAGGTTACTGTAATATACATGTTAGTTTCTCTATGTCTGTGACTCAAATGGCAGAATCATTTTTGTCTATTGGTGCTGTGTTTTTCTTTCTGTGTTTGGTTTTGGTTTTCAGCAATGCCATTTCAATCAGATTGACTTAGTTTGGGCTTGTTACAGTTACATCAGAAATAAATACATATCACCCTCAGTACACATAGTGGTAATACAGTATATTGTCATGATTTAGTCTTGGTGATTAAGATGGTGTTCAAGATATAACCTGACCAGGCCTTCATATGTTTACTGGTGTACAGTGACTTACCAGAAGGCCTTCAGTCAATTTTTTTTTTTTTTTAAGTCTATACTCTATTTGACCCCAAAGAACAGACTACTTCTGAAGAGAATGTCAAAATGAAATCCATCTATAGGAAAAGGAAGAAGGAAAAACAATCAACGTCATACACGCACAAACAGACATTTATCGTCAGGGGCAACGGTGATTCATGTTGATCAAATATCTAAAAGCTCACATAGAGTAATAGGCTCTCATGTTCTGTTATCAGTTCCTCCAGTCACCCACTCATACCAGGGACAGATACATCAACTGTATTTCTATTGACATGTTATTGATCACCTTTTATTTCATATGAGCAGAGAACGCTATGATGGAGCCATAATGTTTTGGCCATTCATTCACATCACATAAAAGCAAATCAAATGATAGAGAGCAGAGCTGCAAATGTACAGTTAGTTAATATTGACTGGGTCTAAGGGGTTTTGATATGACTGTATAATCTATGTAGCGTGTCAGTGTGATGATCATTTGTCGGCCCGCTGATGACATTGGTCATTAAGAGGCTGATTTCCCGTGTCAGAGAGTTACAACATTAGCTAACTCAAGTAAGAGAGGAAGGATAGGGACAATTAAACATTCAACACCTTTGTTCCTATTGACTTCGAGAGAGAAAGAGAGAGAACAGTGTAAAAAAAAGGTGAGAGAGCGAAGGAAAGAGAGAAAGAGTGAATTAGAGAGGGCGAGGAAGAGAGAATGAGAGAAACAGAGAGAATTCAGAGATCTGTGTTCGTCTTGATAGTGTATAAAGAGAAAAATCTTGTTCTCTAACGTTCAGACAAACATAAAATCATAAAAAATAAACAAGAAGCTCGCAGAGAAGACACTTGATAGCAAGGGAAAGGGATTTGGAAGATCTCAAGCACAATGTAGGAACTAATGATGTGGACCCAACCTACGATGTTTTGTGAACCACGCTGAGTGACCTTGCCTGAAACCTAGACTTAAGTTAGCTCCCCAAACTCAGCAGGTTAACGCAGTCTTGTGGAACACAGGAGACCTGGGTCTTAGTATTAATAGATATCCTGAGAATATGAAGAGCTAATTCATTATCAACTCATTGCAGAGTGTAAAGTATTAGAGCAATTACATGTGACATTCAAACAACCTTGAACTGAGACTCTGACAATAACGCTTCTAATTTGTTCAGATATGGGATCCATTTCACTGGCTGTTTCGAATTGTTAGCAGTGTCAGTCTAAGGACCTTAGTGAGTGTGTGTGTGTGTGTGTGTGTGTGTGTGTGTGTGTCTGTCTGTCTGTCTGTCTGTCTGTCTGTCTGTCTGTCTGTCTGTCTGTCTGTCTGTCTGTCTGTCTGTCTGTCCTCTCTCTTTCTCCCTCTCTTCCTCCCTCCTTCTCTCTTTCCTTCTCAACAGTACAGCACGTCAATATCCCAGTGGAGACCCATTGATCTTCATAAGGAGTTTTTAAATAATAGCAAAATACAGTGCATTCAAAAAGTATTCAAACCCCTTGACTTATTCCACATTTTGTTACGTTACAGCCTTATTCTAAAATTGATTAAATAAAAAAAATCCTCATCAATCGACACACAATATCCCATAATGACAAAGCGAAAACAGGTTTTTAGACAATTAAACAAATCTAAAATACCTTATTTACTCTTTGAGACTGGAAATTGAGCGCAGGTGAATCCTGTTAACATTGATCAACCGTGAGATGTTTCTACAACTTGATTGGAGTCCACCTGTGGTAAATTCTATTGATTTGACATGATTTGGAAAGGCACATACATTTGAAGTCGGAAGTTTACATACACCTTAGCCAAATACATTTAAACTCCGTTTTTCACAATTCCTGACATTTAATCCTAATAAAAATGCCCTGTCTTAGGTCAGTTAGGATCACCACTTTATTTTAAGAATGTGAAATGTCAGAATAATAGTAGAGAGAATAATTTATTTCAGCTTTTATTTCTTTCATCACATTCCCAGTGGGTCAGAAGTTTACATACACTCAATAAGTATTTGGTAGCATTGCCATTAAATTGTTTAACTTGGGTCAAACATCCATAAGCTTCCCATAATAAGTTGTGTGAATTTTGGCCCATTCCTCCTGACAGAGCTGGTGTAACTGAGTCAGGTTTGTAGGCCTCTATGCTCGCACACGCTTTTTCAGTACTGCCCACACAATTTCTATAGGATTGAGGTCAGGGCTTTGTGATGGCCACTCCAATACCTTGACTTTATTGTCCATAAGCCATTTTGCCACAACTTTGAAAGTATGCTTGGGGTCATTGTCCATTTGGAAGACCCATTTGCGACCAAGCTTGAACTTCCTGATTGATGTCTTGAGATGTTGCTTTAATATATCCACATAATTTTCTCTCCAGCATCTTCACAAGGTCCTTTGCTGTTGTTCTGGGATTGATTTGCACTTTTCGCACCAAAGTATGTTCATCTCTAAGAGACAGAACGCGTCTCCTTCCTGAGCAGTATGACGGCTGCGTGGTCCCATGGTGTTTATACTTGAGTACTATTGTTTGTACAGATGAACGTGGTACCTTCAAGTGTTTGGAAATTGCTCCCAAGGATGAACCAGACTTGTGGAGGTCTGCAATTCTTTTTCTGAGATATTGGCTGATTTCTTTTGATTTTCCCATGATGTCAAGCAAAGAGGCACAGAGTTTGAAGGTAGGCCTTGAAATACATCTACAGGTACACCTCCAATTGACTCAAATGATGTCAATTAGCCTATCAGAAGCTTCTGAAGCCATGACATAATTTTCTGGAATTGTCCAAGCTGTTTAAAGGCACAATCTACTTTGTGTGTGTAAACTTCTGACCCACTGGAATTGTGATACAGTGAAATAATCTGTGAAATAATATTAGTGAAATAATCTGTCTGTAAACAATTACTTGTGTCATGCACAAAGTAGATGTCCTAACCGACTTGCCAAAACTATAGTTTGTTAACAAGAAATGTGTGGAGTGGTTGAAAAACGAGTTTTAATGACTCCAACCTAAGTGTATGTAAACTTCCTACTTCAACTGCACCTGTCCATATAAGGTTGACAGTGCATGTCAGAGCAAAAACCAAGCCATGAGGTCGAAGACATTGTCCATAGAGCTCCGAGACATGATTGTGTCGAGACACAGATCTGGGGAAGTGTACCAAAAAATGTCTGCAGCATTGAAGGTCCCCAAGAACACAGTGGCCTTCATCATTCTTAAATGTAAGAAGTTTGGAATCACCAAGACTCTTTCTAGAGCTGGCCACCCAGCCAAACTGAGCAATCAGGGGAGAAGGGCCTTGGTCAGGACCAAGAACCCGATGGTCACTCTGACAGAGCTCCAGAGTTCCTCTGTGGAGATGGGAGAACCTTCCAGAAGGACAGCCATCTCTGCAGCACTCCACCAATCCACCAATCAGGCCTTTATGGTAGAGTGGCCAGATGGAAGCTACTCCTCAGTAAAAGGCACATGACAGCCCGCTTGGAGTTTGCCAAAAGGCACCTAAAGGACTCTCAGACCATGAGAAACAAGATTCTCTGGTCTGATTAAACCAAGATTGAACTCTATGGCCTGAATGCCAAGTGTCACGTCTGGAGGAAACCTGGCACCATCCCTACGGTGAAGCATGATGGGGAAGCATCATGCTGTGGGGATGTTTTTCAGCAGCAGGGACTGGGAGACTAGTCAGGATTGAGGGAAAGATGAACGGTACAGAGAGATCCTTGATGAAAACCTGATCTGAATGTCCTTGAGTGGCACAGCCAGAGCCCGGACTTGAAAATAGCTGTCCAGCGACGCTACCCATCCAACCTGACAGAGCTTGAGAGGATCTGCGGAGAATAATGGGAGAAACTCCCCAAATACAGGTGTGCCAAGCTTGTAGCGTCATACCCAAGAAGACTCAAGGCTGTAATCGCTGCCAAAGGTGCTTCAACAAAGTGCTGATTAAAGGGTTTGAATACTTATGTAAATGTGATATTTCCGTTATTTATTTTTATAAATTTGCTTGTCTTTCAAAAAATCTGTTTTTACTTTGTCATTATGGGGTGTTGTGTGTAAATTGAGGGAATTTCTTAAATCCATTTTAATTTAAGGCTGTAACGTAACAAAATGTGGAAAAAGTCTATACTTTTTAATGCACTAAACATGCTTACAGGCATTTAAAAAAATATATGTTAGTATTGATCATAGATAAAACAAAATGTCCATGCAATGCATTACAAACTCAGACCTAATTGAAAGATAACTGTGTCTGTAAACAACAAGATAATGTCTGTCAATGGTGAATACTCAGAAGGGTGGTCAAAATATCTCCCAAAAAACACAAATAGTGGTACTCATGAATTCTTTGTTTGTTTTTTGACTACTGTGTCCTCGATGTGTCAAGGAAGAAAAAATCTGCCTTGATGAAGCTGCCCTTAAATACTGTGAATATATTTCAAACGACACCTCGGAGGGATTTGGGGAGAAAAATCCTCGTTTTTCAAAACAGCGGGACGTTTCTGTGAACTTTTCCTTACCTCACATGTTGAACGTGTATCTCAGAACATTATCTCTCTTATTTATATTTTTTCTAATGTTCCTAGCACAATCCATTCTTGGCGCCAACCATCCAACCGCAAGTAAGCATGTTTTTGTGAATTCTAATGTCAGAGGCAAATAATTATCTTCCCAATTGACACATTTAATCAATTCATACAAAACACCCAAGAGAAAACAAACGACTAAAACTCTCTTTCGCTCTCTGTTTCAAACTCTTCTTTCACAATTCCTATCTTTTTTCTCTTTCTCTCTGAATCCCTCGCTCTCTCTCTAACTTTCCCCCTGTCTCCCGCTCTCTCTCTTCTGACCTGCGTTTCACTCCTCTCCCAGGCCCGTATTAACAGTAACTGAATCTATACCTTCTTTGAAACTCTATTCACCATGGCCAGAAATAGGGCTAGTGAAATGCCTTCTCAAAGCATGCTTTAATCTAGCTGGAATGTCCGAAATTGCTTCCATATGTGCCGAAATGCACATCAAAGTTCCTGTCCTTCTCCTTGGTCCAAATAAATGGAGACTGACTCTCACTGTGGGTGTTCCCTAAAGGTACAGTGGTTGACCGTAGACACGTACACACACACACCCACCTACAAACACACACACAGACAGTGGTTAACTGTAGATCGTAGACAGAACCAGTGATGTCAGCCTGACTTGAAAAGTAAGGGTCGGTCTGGCAAATGACTATGGGATTTAAAATCTGCGAAATGCGCATTAGTCATTGCAATTGCATAGGCCTCACTGGCCGGTAGACTACAACTGTAATGCTTTTTGGGACATAAAAAAAGTACTGTTAATTTGATTAATACATGGCTACTAGTACTGGCTATTATATCTAGAGTTAGTGATCTAGCTAATGTGTTTTGAGTTTCCACTTACTCAGGTAGTAAATTAGCCCCAAATAATTATATTAGTAAAAAAAATAATAATCTGGAAATTCTGGAGCCCTGTTTTAACAGTAAAATATAATAGCCTAACTGTCGACCCAAAACGCAAGACATTCACTTGATTAGGTTACAAATACAAATATTTTGAATCACAACATGAAGCAACTTATTTGTTGAATACCATTTCAGTAGTCTATTACACTTTTCAATAAATCACTGAATGACTTTAAGATGATGGGCCTACTCATTTTTTCTATTGCGTGACGGCACACTTTTTTGGGGTGCGACCAAATCATGGGTTGTTCCTACCAACTGAAAAACGTAGTGGCACCAGTGCCACCAGGGTAGAATGTAAGTCTGGAGGGGAGCCCTGCCATGGGTGTCCCTGAAATGGCACCCTAATCCCTACATAGAGCAATACTTTTGTCCAAACGTATACAGAGTAGGCTGCCTGTAACGATGTGTGCTGAGAGTCGGGAAGCAAGTTCAGGGAGTGAGTGTTTTAATAAATAAACGGAACATAATACAAAACAAGAAACACGAACAACGCACAGACATGAAACTGAAACAGAAACAATAACACCTGGGGAAGGAACCAAAGGAAGTGACATTTATAGGGAAGGTAATCAGGGAAGTGATGGAGTCCAGGTGAGTCTGATGACATGCAGGAGCGCGTAACGATGGTGACAGGTGTGCACCATAATGAGCAGGCTGGTGACCTAGTGGCCGGAGAGGGAGCACACGTGACAGTACCCCCTCCCCAACGTGTGGCTCCAGCTGCAGGACGCCGACCAAAATGATGATCCCAGGGATCAGGAGCGGACCAGACACCTCTGCAGAGGCACAGGAAACCTGTCAATCCGGCTGAGACGCAGGAGCTTTGGAGAGAGAGCATACCTGACGGTACCCCCTCCCCGGCGCGTTCAGCTCCAGCCGCAGGACGCCAACCCAAGGGATGATCCCGGGGATCAGGAGTGGACAGGTCACCCCGGCTGATGTGCGGGAACCTGTCGCCGGCTGGCACATGGGAACCTGGTAGACCGGCTGAGGCAGGGGAGCCTGGCGATCCAGCTGAGGCACGAAAGCCTGACGAGCCGGTGGACGCAGGGGAGCCTGGCGATCCGACGAAGGCATGAAAGCCCGATGAGCTGGCTGAGGCAGGGGAGCCTGGCAATCAGGCTGAGTCATGAGAGCCTGTAGTGGCTCCCAGACCCGACGTCATTCCACCTGACACAAAAAAAAACACTTCCTGATGCTTCCCTTAGGTGAGGCGTTATTCTGTAACGATGTGCGCTGAGAGTAGGGAAGCAAGTTCAGGGAGTGAGTGTTTTAATAAAAAACACAACATAATACAAAATAAGAAACACGAACAACGCAAAGACATGACATAATCAGGGAAGTGATGGAGTCCAGGTGAGTCTGATGGCACGCAGGAGCGCGTAACGATGGTGACAGGTGTGCACCATAATGAGCAGACTAGTGACCTAGAGGCCAGAGAGGGAGCACATGTGACACTGCTATTTCAGACACACATGCTAATGTAAAAAGCTGGTTTTTGATATAAATATGAACTTGATTGAACAAAACATGCATGTATTGTATAACATAATGTCCTAGGAGTGTCATCTGATGAAGATCATCAAAGGTTAGAGCTGCATTTAGCTGTGGTTTTGGTTTTTGTGACATATATGATTGCTTTGAAAATGGCTGTGATTATTTTTGACAGGGTACTCTCCTGACATGATCTAATGTTTTGCTTTCGCTGTAAAGCCTTTTTGAAATCGGACAACGTGGTTGGATTAACGAGAGTCTTATCTTTCAAATGGTGTAAAATAGTCATATGTTTGAGAAATTGAAGTTATAGCATTTTTGAGGCATTTGTATTTCGCGCCACGCGATTCCACTGGCTGTTCACTAGGGTGGGACGCAAACGTCCCACTGGCCCAGAGACTTTAAACAGATCAACATTCACATGGGCGCAGGGCCAGACGGATTACCAGGACATGTACTCCGAGCATGCGCTGACCAACTGGCAAGTGTCTTAACTGACATTTTCAACCTGTCCCTGACTGAGTCTGTAATACCAACATGTTTCAAGCAGACCACCATAGTCCCTGTGCCCAAGAACACTAAGGAAACCTTCCTAAATGACTACCGACCTGTAGCGTTCATGTCTGTAGCCATGAAGTGCTTTGAAAGGCTGGTCATGGCTCACATCAACACCATTATCCCAGAAACCCTAGACCCACTCCAATTTGCATACTGCCCCAACAGATCTACAGATGATGCAATCTCTATTGCACTCCAAACTGCCCTTCCCCACCAGGACAAAAGCAACACCTATGTAAGAATGCTATTCATTGACTACAGCTCAGCGTTCAACACCATAGTGACCTCAAAGCTCAAGTTTGCCGATGACACAACAGTGGTAGGCCTGATCACCGACAACGATGAAACAGCCTATAGGGGGAAGTCAGAGACCTGGTCGTGTGGTGCAAGGACAACAACCTCTCCCTCAATGTGATCAAGACAAAGGAGATGATTGTGGACTACAGGAAAAGGAGGACCGAGCACGCCCCAATTCCCATCAATGGGGCTGTAGTGGAACAGGTTGAGAGCTTCAAGTTCCTTGGTGTCCACATCACCAACAAACTAACATGGGGAAAACACACTAAGACAGCTGTGAAGAAGGCACGACAATGCCTATTCCCCCTCAGATCCTCAAAAGGTTCTACAGCTGCACCATCGAGAGCCTCCTGACTGGTTGCATCACTGCCTGGTATGGCAACTGCTTGGCCTCCGATCGCAAGGCAATACAGAGGGTAGTGCATACGGCCCAGTACATCACTGGGGCCGAGCTTCCAGCCATTGAGGACCTCTATATAAGGCGGTGTCAGAGGAAAGCCTTAGAAATTGTCAAAGACTCCAGCTGCCCTAGTCATAGACTGTTCGCTCTGCTACCGCATGGCAAGCGGTACTGGAGCGTCAAGTCGAGGTCCAAAAGGCTTCTTAACAGCTTTTACCCCCAAGCCATAAGACTCATGAACAGCTAATCAAAGGGCTACCCAGACTCCTCTTTTACGCTGCTGCTACACTCTGTTTATAATCTATGCATAGACACTTTAACTCTACCTACATGTACAGTTGAAGCCGAAAGTTTACATACACCTTAGCCAAATACATTTAAACTCTTTTTTTCGCAATTCCTGACATTTAATCCTAGTAAAATGTCCTGTCTTAGGACAGTTAGGATCACCACTTTATTTTAAGAATGTGAAATGTCAAAATAATAGTTGAGAGAATGATTTATTTCAGCTTTTATTTCTTTCATCACATTCCCAGTGGGTCAGAAGTTTACATACACTCAAATAGTATTTGGTAGCATTGCCATTAAATTCTTTAACTTGGGTCAAACGTTTTGGGTAGCCTTCCACAAGCTTCCCACAATAAGTTGGGTGAATTTTGGCCCATTCCTCCTGACAGAGCTGGTGTAACTGAGTCAGGTTTGTAGGCCTCCTTGCTCGCACATACTTTTTCAGTTCTGCCCACAAATTTTAGATGGGATTGAGGTCAGGGCTAAGTGATGACCACTCCAATACCTAGACTTTATTGTCCTTAAGCCATTTTGCCACAACTTTGGAAGTATGCTTGGGGTCATTGTCCATCTGGAAGACCCATTTGCGACCAAGATTGAATTTCCTGACTGATGTCTTGAGATGTTGCTTTAATATATCCACATAATTTTCCTCCGTCATGATGCCATCTATTTTGTGAAGTGCACCAGTCCCTCCTGCAGCAAAGCACCCCCACAACATGATGCTGCCACCCTCGTGCTTCACGGTTGGGATGGTGTTCTTCAGCTTGCAAGCCTCCCCCTTTTTCCTCCAAACATAACGATGGTCATTATGGCCAAACAGTTATATTTTTGTTTCATCAGACCAGAGGACATTTCTCCAAAAAGTACGATCTTCATCCCATGTGCTTTTTTATGGCGGTTTTGGAGCAGTGGCTTCTTCCTTGCTGAGCGGCCTTTCAGGTTATGTCGATATAGGACTTGTTTTACTGTGGATATAGATACTTTTGTACCCTTTTCCTCCAGCATCTTCACAAGGTCCTTTGCTGTTGTTCTGGGATGGATTTGCACTTTCGCACCAAAGTCCGTTCATCTCTAGGAGACAGAACGCGTCTCCTTCCTGAGTGGTATGATGGCTCCGTGGTCCCATAGTGTTTATACTTGCGTACTATTATTTGTACAGATGAACATGGTACCTTCAGGCATTTGGAAATTGCTCCCAAGGATGAACGAGACTTGTGGAGGTCGACCATTTTTTTCTGAGGTCGTGGCTGATATCTTTTGATTACCCCATTGTTGGTTCCACTTTTCTGGGCTCTGTTATTTACTTAACAAATAAGGAACACTCAAAATGTGCACTTATGAATCATAACAATTTTAATCAAAATACAGCTGTAGACAGAAGTCAACAATCAAACATCAGACATACAACTGATGTCTCTCCTGAGTTCTGCCCCAAACAAAAGAAAGACAGGATCTTATATACCCAAGATCACACCTTATGGTGTGATCTCCTATGTCCAAAACCTGCATATGCAGCTAAAAGAATACGTTATTCTTAACACAAAGTTTTTGAGAACCTGTCTCAGCGGTATGCAAATCAATCCTTGTTTCAGAGAAAAACAGACGCGTCTCTCTGTGTCTCGCTATCACCCTCAGTCCCTTTTCTCACCTTTTCTCACAGCTGTGGGTTTTGGCAGAGAGCTAGACACAGAGGCCTCATTATTCAGCTATACAGTGAGCATAAGTACAATGGCACGTAAGCAAATTAGTAACAACAAAGTCAATGGTGGGGGTCTTTAGAAGACCCCTATAATCAATTCTAATCCTTCACCATGATGTCAAGCAAAGAGGCACTGAGTTTGAAGGTAGGCCTTGAAATACATCCACAGGTACACCTCCAACTGACTCAAATTATGTCAATTAGCCTATCAGAAGCTTCTGAAGCCATGACATCATTTTCTGGAATTTTCCAAGCTGTTTAAAGGCACAGTCAACTTAGTTAACTTCTGACCCACTGGAATTGTAATGCAGTGAATTATAAGTGAAATAATGCACAAAGTAGATGTCCTAACCGACTTGCCAAAACTATAGTTTGTTAACAAGAAATGTGTGGAGTGGTTGAAAAACGAGTTTTAATGACTCCAACCTAAGTGTATGTAAACTTACGACTTCAACTGTACATATTACCTCAATTACCTCGACTAACCGGTGACCGTGCACATTGACTCTGTACCAGTACCCCCTGTATATAGCCTCGTTATTATTTTACTGCTGCTGTTTGATACTTTTATTTTTTAACTTCTTAAAGCATTATTGGTTAAGGGCATGTAATTAAGCATTTCACTGTAAGACAGATCTTCCCAGAGTATCTCTCTCTCTCTCTGTGTGTGTGTGTGTGTGTGTGTGTGTGTGTGTGTGTGTGTGTGTGTGTGTGTGTGTGTGTGTGTGTGTGTGTGTGTGTGTGTGTGTGTGTGTGTGTGTGTGTGTGTGTTTAGGGGTGTACGCGAGTCGGTGTGTGTGTTGTGTGTGTGAGGAGGTAGCTATTGCTCACACTAAGCAATTATACTTCTGTTGTATTCGGCACATGTGACAAATAAAATTTGATTTGATCCGAAACTTCACTGCTTGACATGTATGATGAAATCCTGGTTGAGAATGAAACGACTGAACAAATGAACGAAACAGCACTGTCACGGGCGTCGTAAGGAGTGGACCAAAATGCAGCGGGTATATTTATCATCTTCTTCTTTATTGAAGGAAAAACACTTAAACAAAACAAACGACGAACACAGTCCAATAAGGTGCACAGACTATACAGGAAATAACCACCCACAAAACACAAGTGAAACAAACCCCAACTAAATATGGCCTCCA
The DNA here is from genome assembly GCF_901001165.1 of Salmo trutta. Taxonomy (NCBI): domain Eukaryota; kingdom Metazoa; phylum Chordata; class Actinopteri; order Salmoniformes; family Salmonidae; genus Salmo; species Salmo trutta. Next base: position 21,116,911 of record NC_042990.1, on the reverse strand, counting down.
ATTAGAGGCAACGACAACCAGCTGACTCTAATTGGAGGTCCTACCAAAACCCCAACATAGAAATAGAAAAACTAGATAAACACATAGAAATAGAAAATGTAGAACATAAACCAAAAAACCTGAACCACACAAAACAAACACCCCCTGCCACGCCCTGACCAAACTACAATAATAAATAACCCCTTTTACTGGTCAGGACGTGACAAGCACAGCAAGTAAGTGAAAGAAATAGGTTTTGATTACGTTTTACTGGTAATGGGGACATACGTAAACGCCAACAAAATAACTTTTTGGTGTGTGTGTGTGTGTTTCAACTATTTAACTGTACCAGAATGCATAAAAGCCGCAAAAATGTTTAAGATTAGTTATTGGTTTTGGTATCGGGTTTTTTGGCAAGGAAAATATTGGATATCGGTATCGGCCCAAAAATGTAATATTGGTGCATTTTTTATTTTATTTCACCTTTATTTAACCAGGTAGGCAAGTTGGGAACAAGTTCTCATTTACAACTGAGACCTGACCAGGATAAAGCAAAGCAGTTCGACACATGCAACAACACAGAGTTACACATGGAATAAACAAACATACAGTCAATAATACAACAGAAAAAAGTATATATCCCTAACTACAACATCTGTTAATCATTTACCTAACGAAAAAATATATATAATAATTGCAGAGTACAAAATAAATATCCATGTGAGACATTTAGAATTGAAAATATGAAATTGAGCGATTACATTACTGCTTGGTGTGAGTGATAGCTACCTCCTCACACACACACAAACACACACACACACACACACACACACACACACACACACACACACACACACACACACACACACAAAACGCACGCACCGACTCGCGCACACCCATAAACACACACACAAACACACAGAGAAACTCTGGGTAGAACTGTCTGGTTGTACTGCAGCTAAGATCTAAAGGATAGGCCTCAAGGCCCTTTGCAGTCACATGCCAAGTAACATGTTTTATTTGAATAACAGAAAGTAAATACAAGCACTGACTTCTTGAAAGAGCTGTATAACTCCATGTCCAAAAGGTGCACAAAGGGCATACCAAGGGTTGACCTTGAGCTAGCTCAGGGGTCACAACCAAACAGAACCCTACCAAGCTGCTTTCTCAAATCACTAAGCTGCTAACAGAGACACTCATGGGTGGGCAATTAAACTTAACTGCCTCTAGTGGGGCAATAGAATGTAGTAGTCATGTCAAACCAGAACTACCAACCCTCAGTGTGTTGTGATTTATTCAATGGCTGCTTCCCAAATGGCACCCTATTCCCTATGGACCCTGGTTATAAGTAGTGCACTATAAAAAAAATGACTTAAATGTAAATGTAAATAAAGGGAATAGGGTGCTATTCGGGAGATATCCAATGTGATCTCAGACACCATAACATGAGTGATAGAGAGGTATAATCCATGTCTAAGTCTTGTATTCAGCGGTGGATGTAGTTGTAAGGGCCAATAAGTCAGACAGGATGGGATATCTGATTGGTTTTATGGAACTACACTTCCCAACAAAAACGTAGGCCTACCCTGAGGATGAACATGTAGCTTAACATCCAAAATCATCATCATTGTAGTCTTGTTTGGTCCGACTTGCATACGATCAGTAGAGTTCGAGTCTGGCTTGTTGTGGGACTATCATTGTTGTAATAAGAACCAGTAAGTAGGCCTACACGCCCTATTGAACTGAACTAAATTTGTAATCACTATTAGTTGATTTCATTTTCAGGGGGGGGGAAACTAGTAGGGCTGTGGGATGAACGCAAACCTTGTCCTTTAACTCTTCAAACCCTAATGTGACAGGTTCATTCGCTTGAACCCCAGTCGTCACAAACCTGTGTCCCCTACTCTACCCTGGCTCCTCTAGTAAAACCCCAGCTGTGTCAACACGTGGTGGAACGTACCTCCCCTTTAAAACCACAGGTGGCCGGGAGCAACCTGATGGTCACTCTGACAGAGCTCCAAAGTTCCTCTGTGGAGATGAGAGAACCTTCCAGAAGGACAACCATTTCTGCACCACTTCACCAATCAGGCCTTTATGGTAGTGGCCAGACAGAAGCCACTCCTCAGTAAAAGGCACATGACAGCCCGCTTGGAGTTTGCCAAAAGGCACCTAAAGACTCTCAGACCATGAGAAACAAGATTCTCTGGTCTGATGAAACCAAGATTGAACTCTTTGGCCTGAATGCCAAGCGGCAGGGACTGACGGATTAGTCAGGATCAAGGGAAAGATGAACAGAGCAAGGAGATCCTTGATGAAAACATGCTCCAGAGCGCTCAGGACCTCAGACTGGGGCAAAGGTTCACCTTCCAACGGCACAACAACCCTAAGCACACAGCCAAGACAACGCAGGAGTGGCTTCGGAAACAAGTCTCTGAATGTCCTTGAGTGGCCCAGCCAGAGCCTGGACTTCCAAACATCTCTGAAGAGACAAGAAAATAGCTGTGCAACAACGCTCCCCATACAACCCGACAGAGTTGAGAGGATCTGCAGAGAAGAATGGGAGAAATTCCCCAAATACAGGTGTGCCATGGTGTGCCAATACCCAAGAAGACTTAAGGCTGTAGTCGCTGCCAAAGGTGCTTCAACAAAGTACAGAGTTAAGGGTCTGAATGCTTATGTAAATGTGATATTTCAGTTTATTTTTATTACAAATTAGCTAAGAATATACACTGCTCAAAAAAATAAAGGGAACACTTAAACAACACAATGTAACTCCAAGTCAATCACACTTCTGTGAAATCAAACTGTCCACTTAGGAAGCAACCCTGATTGACAATAAATTTCACATGCTGTTGTGCAAATGGAAGAGACAACAGGTGGATATTAAAGGCAATTAGCAAGACACCCCCAATAAAGGAGTGGTTCTGCAGGTGGTGACCACAGACCACTTCTCAGTTCCTATGCTTCTGGCTGATGTTTTGGTCACTTTTGAATGCTGGCGGTGCTTTCACTCTAGTGGTAGCATGAGACGGAGTCTACAACCCACACAAGTGGCTTAGGTAGAGCAGCTCATCCAGGAAGGCACATCAATGCGAGCTGTGGCAAGAAGGTTTGCTGTGTCTGTCAGCGTAGTGTCCAGAGCATGGAGGCGCTACCAGGAGACAGGCCAGTACATCAGGAGACATGGAGGAGGCCGTAGGAGGGCAACAACCCAGCAGCAGGACAGCTACCTCCACCTTTGTGCAAGGAGGAGCAGGAGGAGCACTGCCAGAGCCCTGCAAAATGACCTCCAGCAGGCCACAAATGTGCATGTGTCTGCTCAAACGGTCAGAAACAGACTCCATGAGGGTGGTATGAGGGCCCGACGTCCACAGGTGGGGGTTGTGCTTACAGCCCAACACCGTGCAGGACGTTTGGCATTTGCCAGAGAACACCAAGATTGGCAAATTCGCCACTGGCGCCCTGTGCTCTTCACAGATGAAAGCAGGTTCACACTGAGCACATGTGACAGACGTGACAGAGTCTGGAGACGCCGTGGAGAATATTCTGCTGCCTGCAACATCCTCCAGCATGACCGGTTTGGCGGTGGGTCAGTCATGGTGTGGGGTGGCATTTCTTTGGGGGGCCGCACAGCCCTCCATGTGCTCGCCAGAGGTAGCCTGACTGCCATTAGGTACCGAGATGAGATCCTCAGACCCCTTGCGAGACCATATGCTGGTGCGGTTGGCCCTGGGTTCCTCCTAATGCAAGACAATGCTAGACCTCATGTGGCTGGAGTGTGTCAGCAGTTCCTGCAAGAGGAAGGCATTGATGCTATGGACTGGCCCGCCCGTTCCCCAGACCTGAATCCAATTGAGCACATCTGGGACATCATGTCTCGCTCCATCCACCAACGCCACTTTGCACCACAGACTGTCCAGGAGTTGGCGGATGCTTTAGTCCAGGTCTGGGAGGAGATCCCTCAGGAGACCAGCCGCCACCTCATCAGGAGCATGCCCAGGCGTTGTAGGGAGGCCATACAGGCACGTGGAGGCCACACACACTACTGAGCCTCATTTTGACTTGTTTTACGGACATTACATCAAAGTTGGATCAGCCTGTAGTGTGGTTTCCCACTTTAATTTTGAGTGTGACTCCAAATCCAGACCTCCATGGGTTGATAAATTGGATTTCCATTGATTATTTTTGTGTGATTTTGTTGTCAGCACATTCAACTATGTAAAGAAAAAAGTATTTAATAAGATTATTTCATTCATTCAGATCTAGGATGTGTTATTTTAGTGTTCCCTTTATTTTTTTGAGCAGTATATATTTATGTTTTTGCTTTGTCACTATGGGGTATTGTGTGTAGATTGATGAGGAAAACAAACAATTGAATTCATTTTAAATTAAGGCTGTAACGTAAGACTGTAACAAAATGTGAAAACAGTCAAGGGGTCTTAATACTTTCCGAAGGCAATGTATATAGAGAAGGACTGAAGGAGTTGTAAATCCAGAAACTCTTTTACACTGTTGAGACATAATGGAGAGTTTGTGGCTTTCGCTTCCTGGGACTGTCGGCTACAAGGACACAAAAATAAAAAGAGAGATTTTATGGATAGTGCACACACAGATACACACACGCCCACAGTCTCATTCAGCCGCCACCAGTTTTCCCTAGAGTTCTTGATTCCAGAGGACCGACTGACTGACTGTGTCCATCTGTGGTCTATCTCTTCATCCAACATGTTTTTTTTTTCTCTGTAAATGTGCCTTTCCTTACATAATGAGTACTAGTAATGAATGGAGCGGTCATGTTTATTAGGTTTAGTGGATGGATGGACAGACAGAGAACATCTGTCCCTGGATCTGTTTCTCATCACAATTACCTTTTATAGGATGTCATACAACGCTCACACAGAGGTCACAGCTATCAGTCACAGTTATCTGACAGCACCATGGTGTTCTATACCTACGTTTTATATTTATATTTTATCAGTATTTTCAAAGTTGCGTATGAATATCCAGTAACAGGATACAACTAATGAAAGATAGATAAAACACACTGTTGAATGGACCAGAATAACCTTTTAACAGTAAGCTATACAAAATGACTTACACACTAAATATTAGACCTATAATAAATAAAAGCTATATATGTTCTGAGAGATAATCAACCGGTAGATTCAAAGCAGAGAGAGTAATGAATAAGCCTGACAAAACCATGTCCATATGTGTGCTTTGCTTCAATCTTTTTCCCTCTTTGCCAAGATGTAGAGTGGTGAGGGCACTGTGCTATTAATTTGCCTTTAGTAGTAATACAATGCACTGACTAAAAGTTACTGTGTCGTAACAGTTGTTTTTCAGCCCTATAATGCAAGCATCCTGCTAGCGTCATCTGCTAGCGGCATCCTGCTAGCGTCATCTGCTAGCGCCATCCTGCTAGCGGCATCCTGCTAGCGTCATCTGCTAGCGGCATCCTGCTAGCGGCATCTGCTAGCGCCATCCTGCTAGCGGCATCCTGCTAGCGTCATCCTGCTAGCGGCATCCTGCTAGCGTCATCTGCTAGCGGCATCCTGCTAGCGGCATCCTGCTAGCGTCATCTGCTAGCGGCATCCTGCTAGCGTCATCTGCTAGCGCCATCCTGCTAGCGTCATCTGCTAGCGCCATCCTGCTAGCGTCATCTGCTAGCGGCATCCTGCTAGCGTCATCTGCTAGCGGCATCCTGCTAGCGTCATCTGCTAGCGCCATCCTGCTAGCGTCATCTGCTAGCGCCATCCTGCTAGCGGCATCCTGTCATCAAAAATGTATCTTTTGAGACGCAGAGGCAGAATATAAGAAGAACCAGACAAAGGACCCGTTTGCCACAGTCCACAACACAGCAGAGCATGCTGGGTAAAAGGCTCCATCCCAAATGGCACCCTATTCCCTACATAATATACAGATGTAGGATATTGAGGATTTGAGACAGTTTGCTAAAGCAGGAAAATAATCCTGCCGAAAATGGAAATGTAAATTATTATGTAGATTATAATTAATGGACATGTTTGTAGGGGTTGATAAATCTTTCCTGAGGGAAAATCAAGTCTGAAATATAAAAATGGAAATTTCAAACTTCAGATGCCTTTTTAAACCTAAAATACACTGTCACGGATCCCCCCGGAACTTTCATTATGCACACCTGGCCCTTATTCCCACTGATTGTATTTGTATATATGTGCCCTTTGGTTTCCATTGGGTGGTCGATTATTGTTACAATGTCCGTTGGTGCGTGTGACTACCTGTGCTGTGTGTTTTGGCTTTCGTGCCCTTATGGATTGCACAGATGATTAGGGGTCTCATCCTGTGCGTTAATCATTGTGCGCCTGTGTGTGATTTATTCGAGGTACTGCTTGCTCTTTTGTTTTGGGTTTCTACCCTGTGTTTTGTTACGTGTTTGTTTGGTCTTTGTCCACATACCTTTACACGGCACGCCGTTATTTTGGCTTAATAAAAATCCCTGTTACGCATTCCTGCATCTGTCTCCCGAATCTCTTTATGCTATTGTGACATACACTACAAGTACATTTCCTGCAGGGCCCATAGGGCTCTGGTCAAAGGTAGTGCACTATATAGGGAATGGGGTGCCATTTGGAACGCAGGCTAAGAGCGCCCCAGCCCCGGCCAGCCCAAGTATGACAAATACAGCTTTGGTTCAATACAAATTCAATTATTCACACTTCAGGCTTACTGCTGGATGTGAAAAAGATCATTGGTTTGTGTTCTCATGTCCATCCTTCATGGTATGGCACAATGACAACGCCTAAGGGGAACATAAGGTCACAATCCATCACCCTGTACAGCAGAGAGGGAGGGAAAGGGAGAGAGGAAAGAGGGGGAGCCTGTGTGTGTCTGCACGTGTGTGTGTCTGTGCGCGCGCGCGTGTGTACGTGTGTGTGTGTGTGTGTGTGTGTGTGTGTGTGTGTGTGTGTGTTTGTGTGTGTGTGTGTGTGTGTGTGTGTGTGTAGCTATGTGCACCCCCAGCAGGGTCTGTGTGTGCGGGAGATGAATATGATTCAATTACTATTACATTTCAATACCCCTATAGTATAAGACAATGGTATGTTTATGTCATGTCCCTACTGAAGCATACAGTCACCGCAGAGGTTCAGAGGACCATTTATTCAACAGCAAAGCAACCTGTTCCAAGGCTGCTGGGTAACCCTGACCTTTGGTGGTTTGACGTTCTCTGTTGCTGAATTCCTCTGAGAAGAACATTGCATGTATTCACCCACAAACACACACATCACACTCTCTTTGTACTCATATTTTCTTCAAAGGATCACTGGAGAAGGGCACAGGTGTGTCGGCCTTTTTGAGTGATGCTACACTGGCTTTATTCCGCGGCACTGACCCACTGAAAGCATAGGACAGCTACACATGTAAGTGTACATAATATATTGGACAAAAGCAAGGACAGATAAGTGTCTTTAGGACAAAAGCAAAGCAAATGCAAAGTGTCCATAAATACATAGTAGATCTGTATACATACTGTAGGTTACATAGAGCAGCATGATACACACGAAGAGCAGATCTCCACAGAGCCAACATGAGACAAGTCATTTGTATTCTTTTGACAGCACAGGGTGCATCGGCTCTTGACTCATCATTCAAAGCTCTCTCTCTCTCCCAGTGTTAAAAGAGTTCTCAAAGCTGAGTATCCTTTGCTGAGATTCCCCCTCCTACACGTAGTGGAGTCCAAAGCCTCCAGTATAGATTTCAGTGATGAGAAGAGAAGTTGCTCTATGTGTTGTGAGGCTGAGAGCTGGAGATCAAAGAGGATCAAGCCTGATGATCTGTGTAACGTTTTAGATAGAGCTCAGGGCCTGCAGACCTGACTAGAATGCTCAAACCTGGTCAAAGGCAGTGTGTGTGTATTTTTGATTTTATTTAACTAGGCAAGTCAGTTAAGAACAAATTCTTATTTACAATGACAGCCTAGGAACAGTGGGTTAACTGCCTGGTTCAGGGGCAGAATGACAGATTTTTACCTTGTCAGCTAGCGGTTACTGGCCCAACGCCCTAACCACTAGACTACCTGCCGCCTCACCTACCTGCCGTGTATGTGAGTGTGTGTGTGTGTGTGTGTGTGTGTGTGTGTGTGTGTGTGTGTGTGTGTGTGTGTGTGTGTGTGTGTGTGTGTGTGTGTGGGTATGTGTTTGTGTGTGTGTGTGTATGTGTTTGTGTGTGGGTATGTGTGTGGGTATGTGTGTGTGTGTATGTGTGTGTGTGTGTGTGTGTGTGTGGGTGTGTGTGTGTGTGTGTGTGTGGGTGTGTGTGTGTGTGTGTGTGTGTGTGTGTGTGTGTGTGTGTGTGTGTGTGTGTGTGTGTGTGTGTGTGTGTGTGTGTGTGTGCGCTACAAGCTATAGTCTGCAGAGCTGATGGAGATAATCACAGGGAGTCTACAATGACAGATTTAGTAGTACAACAGTCTACACTTCGAAAAAAGGGTTCCAAAAGGGTTCTTCGGCTGTCGCCATAGGAAAACCCATTTTGGTTCCAGATAGAACTATTTTGGGTTCCATGTAGAATCCTCTATATAAAGGGTTCTACATGGAACTCAAAACGGTTCTACCTGGGGACAGCCGAAGAACCCTTTCAGGTTCTAGATAGCACGTTTTACTGATTGGAAGGGGAAAGGGAGAACAGCTCATTGAATTGCATTTTATTGTATAGCTCTGGCTACACAGCAGTATTAGGAAAATATTGTACTTTTAAAATAATGTATGGGAAAACCATAAAACTATTATTCAGGGTCAAGCTACTAAGGTAAAATCTCCTTTATCTACTTGGCTTTGATGAGCATCAAGTTATACAGAGTGGCACTAAATATAAAATCTAACTTGGAAGTGATTCAGTTGAGTGATTCAGGTCACATACTGTATAGAAGCGACTGAAGATTGTATAAATAATCTCTCTCTCTCTCCACAAATTGTTTGACATTTTGAAAACTCTGATGTTTTTTTCCCTCCTGATGTTCAAAGGCGATTCGTTCTGTCATTCCTAACGCGCTTGATCATCGCAGCAACCCTTCTGAGAAGAGAAAATATACATCAGCTTTACGAGTCACAGTCAAACAAATGACCGACCCCTTCATCAGCTAGAGACACACACAGTCTTCAGACGTCTGTCTGATATCAACCCAGCTGGAAACTAAACGCTGTCTCAGTCTCAGTTAGGGGGACGAACCTGCTTTGAACTAGCCACCCCGTTGACTGATTTGCCACCAATTTTAACTAACGAGTTCATGCAAAATCCTTGTCATTCTTGATTTGTGCTGAAGATAAATGGAGGGATCCTGTGCTTTACAGACCCTAGTAATAGCATGGAATTTCTCAAACTCCCTAGTAGGAAGCCTGCACAGACAGTTCCTAGCCAGTCGTCACCAACAGCAGTATAATCTGATGGGACCATGATAACCCTCAACCAGGGTTTGTATCAGAATCAACTGTTTATCAGTTTGTAGCAAAGATGTTTCAGCATCAAGGTCAATTCCAACAGATCAATGGATGTCAATGGAGACCACTGTGCCAGCTGATCTGGTCAGCAGTTAAATCATGCAGAGTTGGTTGGTGCTTCTTGAATATTGCTATTTACTGCTCAATTCAGAAGGAAGGGTTAGTTGTAATCAGCCGTACAACGGAAACTGTGACTGACCAGACCACTCCTGCTGAGTGATATAACACCCACATATTCAAACCCATCCGTTCTCGGAAAATGAGCCAGAATGATCCGGAATGTTAAAAATCTTCCCCCGGCTTTCCAGAGACTAGAGGGACCAGGCCTAATTAACATTCCAGAGTTCTGCGAGCCGAACGGAGGACTCTGGCACTCTCCTTTTTCGTCTTTTCCCAAGAAACTGGAGCAATCCTAATATTTGCGCAAACTTGTTTTGCTCAGGTTTTTGGGTTGGACCTTTCAAAATAAAGCTATTTCACTTGACAGCGTACAGATTGATGAGAACTAATTTAAGACTGGTCTGGTCTGTCTCAGTTGTGTCGGATGCTAAGCAGAGTCATATTCAATAGGCACCAAACAGGAGAAATCAGACTGAAACACGGAAGAACCACCTGAACTTGTCAGATAAAAAAACAAAAACAAATGTTTTCTGTTGCAAATGTGTTAAAAGGTTTTCCATTGTGTTCCCTAATGAACATAACCCTGGCCTTCTTCCACAGACTGACAGGAACTTTCCATGTGACCATACAGGAAGTCCAACAGGAAGCAGCCGGGTGCGGGAACAGGAAGAAGCCAGAGAATGAGAGTGAAAGTGAGAGAGAGAGAGAGAGAGAGAGAGAGAGAGAGAGAGATAGAGGAGGGTGGGTGGGAGAGCTCACAGAATGGCTTGATGATACAGTGGCAATGTTCAGCCAGTTTTTTTCCTCATTGACTGGCTGAATGAAGAGGAGATTTTCAGGAACACATTGAATGGATCTGGCTCCACATGCACAAGGCTGCTCATTTATCTCTGAAGAGGATTTTCTCTCTCTCTCCATCCCCCTCTTCTTTGGGGAGTGAGCGGAGAGAAGAGGGGGTACTGGGCTGGGTGCCAGACGTGGAGGATGGTGGATGGGTACAAATGCTTGGCACGGGCTAGAAGAGGATGTACCAACAGCCTCAATGGCATCCACCTACTCCTGCAGTTCAGAGAGAGGTGAATCACCACTTATACTGCCACCAGTAAACTCTCAACACGCACAACAACCCACATACAGAACGCATACACATGTGCAGGCAACAGTACACACACACATATGTACACGTCTCACACACACACACACACACACACACACACACACACACACACACACACACACACACACACATATATTGCAAACTGGGGAGAAAAACCACTGGTTTGACTGAAATATAATCCACTGGAAATCAAAGGTAACATAATAAGCACTCCCTCGTTGTGAAAGTGATTATCATTATAGAGTGAAAGACATGCAAGTGATACTCAACATCTCAAGTAACAGTAATTATTATGAAAACATTGAGTTCTAAGTTCTAAGGATGAAGCAGGAAGAGGAGAGGAGTTCGAACTCTGAGCTTCACTTAGACCCGCCGTAATTAACGGTCTCCTAGGTCTCTACAGAAACAGTTATTCCACAAAGAGAGAAAAACACCTTTGGAGCGTGAGGAGCGAGTGGGATGAGTGTATTGTTAACAAGATTTATTCAGTTCGGTTCATTAAGGCTGGCCGCCTACATAATGGTTAATAAAGGAAGCATGTTGTTGTGTGTGTGTGTGTGTGTGTGTGTGTGTGTGTGTGTGTGTGTGTGTGTAGGGGAGGGGAAGGGAAGGGAAGGGATGGTGTTTGAACAGGGTCTGTAATTACCTCTAGAAAAAGAGAAATGGGGGAGTAGGAGAGAGAGAGAGAGAGGTTTGTGGTAGTAATTTCTTGCTGTGGTCTTCAGTTTGCAAGTCTCCAAATTAAAGTACTGTACTGCACCACTGCTCTGAATGTCTCACCAACAGCAGTATCAGACTAGCCTAACTCTGAATCCAAATTTCCTCCACACCCAGAGAGGAGGATGACAGGAGGAAGGAATGAGGAAGAGAGGAGGGTGACCAATCCGAACACGATTGCAAAGTTACATCTATATGCTGTATATAGGCCTATATATTCTCAAATACTCTGAGCATACGGGTTAGGCCAGAAAATCTGCCCTTTACACAATACACACACACACAATACATAAACACACAGACAAACTCACACTCACACATCCTCTGTGTGACAGCTATTACATGTAAACCCTTGGTGTTAATCAAACCACTGACGGATATAGGCTACTGTATGCATGACTCAGATAGCACACATTTTGCGCACTAATATAAATACAGTATATGACTCATGGTTACAAAACGAAATACTCACATACTATTGGTTGCTGCTGAGAGTAAACTTTGATTATAAAAAAACATCCCGTATCTCTCATCAAAACAGTTACACAACATGAAAAGTAAACCAAACAATTTTTCTTCTACTTTTCCTCCATTGATGGTTCTCTGCCTTCTATGTATGGCCTTAGGTGACGGGGATTCAAATATGGATTTGTTGAGTCAGTTGTTCCTACATCAAGCAGCACACTTGTATTTGCAACTGCAGTCCCATTAACTTGTAGCCTGGTTAAACCAGACTGAATGCTGTGCTCACAACAACGGTGAAATGTGACCAAATCAATGTGCATGCAAGGTAAATCAACTTTAAAGATGTTGAACAGGACAGACTGAAGAGAGAAACATTTAGGAAAATAATTGCTATCTAGAACCTAAAAGGGTTATTCGGCTGTCCCCATAGGAAAACCCTTTAATGAACCCTTTATGGTTCCAGGTAGAACTATTTTGGTTCCACTTAGAACCCTTTTGGGTTCCATCTTGAACCCTTCCACAGAGGGTTCTACATGGAACCAAAAGGGTTCTCCTATGGGGACAGCCGAAGAACCCCTTTGGAATAATTTTTTCTAAGAGTGTACCCTTTTCACACCACTGAGCCAAGCCAAGCAGAGCTGTACTGTGATGGCTTGTATAGCTGAGCCAGAACCAAACAGTTTGGGTCGGCTCTATAGTGTGAAAAGAGTGTTAGAGAACCTCATCCTCTCAAAAGATGCTTGTTGAACAGAACAGGACAGACTTGGTGAAGGCTGAGAGAGATGGGAGCGAAAGAAGGAATCGAGCGCTCTCTTGCTATAGTACCAGTGATGTGCCCGTCCCCATACCGCAGTTGCACGTGGCGGCGATGCCAGAGCATTAGGTAACAGAGGATTATTCAGATGAGCATGGGAAATGATTTGCATTGCTAATGAACACTGTATTTAAAGCAGAATAACATGCCCTTCAAATAACATCTGCTGAGCGGAGAAATCCCAGCACACCTCTTCTCCTTTCTCTCTGTCGCTCTTTCTCTCTCTCTATTTCCCTCCCTCCCCCTATCTCTCTCTCTCTCTCTCTTACTCTCTCTCTCTTCTCTCTGTTAAAATAGTTACAAGGCAGGAGGAGGGGGAGGGTAGCTCAGTAGCGGAACATGAAAGAGCCAGTGGTGGATCCAGGTCTAACATAACCATCACATTGAATTAACTCTGGGTTCTCTTCTCCCCTCAGATGCAGAGAAACATGTCATAAGTGTTTAATAGATGGTTTTGTAAAGAGGTGAGAAACATGCTTCACATGTTTGATTAATTCATCCACATCGCTTAGTGTAGACTACACTCTGAACTGAAGAAGAGGGTTTGTGTCATCAATAAGCGCTTAAAATAAAGTAGATTATAATCATTTAGAAGTCAACGCTGAAAGACCTCCAGGTCTCAATAGGATTCAGAGACCTTGAAAAAACTACATTTCACAGCAAGGGCTATGGTAATAATGATGTACTTACACTGATAATTACTATGTAATTACAGTATAATAACTACGTAATTGAAACAGTCAACACGCTGCTACAATACACACATCCGAGAAAAACATGTGGAGAAAAAAAACAAGGCCGGAAGATGCATTATTTGTGTTTAACACACTCTTATACTTCTATTTCCATAAACTGGCAACACTCACCAACCAACGAGCCAAGCAAACACAGACCCTGATTAGGACTTTTACGGTGACCGTATTACCGCCACACCGGCGGTCACGAGTCATGAAGGCAGTCCAATTCCACGTGACCGTTTAGTCACGGTAATTAGGCTTCTCCAAGCTCTGATGCTGATGATGGTCATTAACAGATTACCAAACTTGCTAACTGCCTGGTACTCATCACTCTATTGTCCCTCAACATTTGCATTGATGTCAGAGTGATTAATCAGAAAATGTAATCAAACACTTCATGAGAGCCATGAGCTCAACTTGCGCAACATTTCTATAGGCTATGTAATTGCGTGAGAAAACAGAGTGATGGCATCTATTAAAAATAGGAGGATCCCATCAGTTTTCTATAGGCTAGGCCTTCTATATTTATTTCTCAACTTTCCTAATATTAAGCACATTGCTTCTCTTTACAACAGGAGTACAGCCTACCTGGCTGGCATGAAAATGATCAACAGGAAAAGCATCCTCCATTCGCTATTTAAGTGCATAGATGACATGTATTTTTTACCCTACCCCTGTTTCGAGACAGGTGCATGGATAACGGTCCATTCTCAACCAAAACAAATGTCACACATATATTATTTAGTATATGTAAAGACAAGATTAAATCAAGAATAGGCTGATGGGTGACAATATTAGCCTATCACTTGTGAATTATATATTAGCACTTGTGAATGATGCCCAGCGTAAGTCAAGAAAAAATTCCTTTTTGTTGCGACTTTTTCTAATCATATTCGCACACCTCATGTATCCTAGCCCATAGCCCTATATGTTTTGATCAGGTTTGTCTAACTGGCATACATACGCAGCGCGTGAGTTTCAAGTTTGGGAAGATCATTTTCACCATAAAAATGCACTTTGCGCTTATAGCCTAATGCCGTGTGGGCATTGCTGCTCTTATAATGTGAAGAAATAGCCTATTAGTTTATCAACATTTTAAGCTAAGTGTTCTGATCTGTTGCTTCAATCCCATTACGTAAAAACATTTTTTTGATGCTAGAGGTTCTATTCATTTGGGATCTATCACATCCCACAACAGTCCCAGACTATGTTTGGAATATTTATTTCTCACACAGAATAGAATAGGTTACCTTTTGTACTATGGGAGAAAGTAGATTGACACAGAATAGAATAGGTTACCTTTTGTACTATGGGAGAAAGTAGATTGACACAGAATAGAATAGGTTACCTTTTGTACTATGGGAGAAAGTAGATTGACACAGAATAGCCGCATGTGTGCACTCACTCAAATCGTTTAGAGAAAATATCCTTTCTATTTTTTTCAGCTATGTTCAATTGTATTCTTCATACTATAAAATAATATAAAATAATGCCACGGAATTCTAAGAAAATCTTGTCTGCTAAATGAACTAGTGTAGCCCACTGCCATATGGCATAGCCAGATCAGGGCCTAACATAAGGACAACTCAGAGTATGCTATTCTGTTCTTCTGAAATAGACTACATTTTCTTCATATCATGTTTCTCTAGACTTGTCTAAAACAAATAATGGATTTATTGTGAAGGTGTAGGCTATATTACATGGATTTATTAGACTGCATCAGTGGCTTGTAGGAAATGCTAAATGTGTTTATGTTAATTAACGGTCAATTACCGTTATTTGCTTGACAATCACAGAATGAACACAATTTTGTGACCGCTACAGCCCTAACCCTGATGCAATTTTTACATAAGGTTCACTCACTGACAACGTTAAAGAAAGAAATCAGTATGCCAGCTCAGTTCCGCATTCCACTGAACAAGATATCTTCCATTCATTATTGATGCTGTGTGGGGGGTGTAGGGAGGAGAGGAGGAGGGGAGGGGAGTTTTCCCCTCAAGGCACAGGAGGAATCCCAGAGCTGGGACTGGCATCAAAGCCTTCGCTCTAATCTGCTCTCTCTTTCTCATCGTCTCCCCTCTCTTTCTCTCTCTCTCCCTCTCTATCCATCTCTCTCTTGCTCTCTCTCTCTACTCACTCACTGACTGACTATCCATATTACATGGTTCATCTTACTCGGTTTTCCTTTCTCGTTACGATTTTAATTATAGTGTTCTTTTGCTGTCTGTTGCAGTATCGTTGGTATTTGTAAAATGTGTAATTAAGGCGATGAATTAGCATATGTACAATCAAATATATCTTGGGAGTGTAAAATCTATAGATGTTCCATAGATGTTCAGTTGAATCATATTTAACGATGCTTCCCCTCATGATTTTAATATATTACATTATACAGTAGGTGGCAAGGGATTAATTTAGGAAACTAAGATACAGAACAAGATAATAAAAAATTGCTTTTGTCTATTCCTTTCGTTCTGCTGACAGAAATAGGTTCGGAGATGAAGCCATCACAGATCTAAATTCAAACCTTTTGATGTTTGACATCTCATTGTCTAACATCTCCCCAGCTCTCCTCTCCTATTCTATCCTCTCCCCTCCCCTCCCCCTCTCCTCTTCCTGTATTCTCTCTCTCGTTCTCTTTTCTCCTCCCCCTCCTATCTTCCCCTCCCCCTCCTCTCATTTCCTCTCCTCCCCCCTCCTCTCCCCACCTCTCCCCTCCTACCCCTTCATCTCCCCTCATCTTCTCCCCCCTTCCCTCCTCTCCCCTTGGTTCGAATCCCATGGCTGACAGCAAACAATGTTACATTAACATGTTACTCTAACATCCCTGGGAGGAAAACTCTCAAAAGACTGAAAACTCACAAATTCGCCGGCCCAGACGGCATCCCTGGCCATCCTCAGAGGGTGTGCTGACCAGCTAGCAGGAGTCTTCTCTGACATCTTCATCCGGTCCCTGTCCCAGGCTGTAGTCCCCACAAGCTTCAAGGAGACCACCATCGTCCCAGTGCCCAAGAAATAAAGGTGACATGCCCAAATGACTATCGCCCCATCGCACTCAACTCGATGAAGTGCTTCGAGAGGCTGGTCATGGCCCACATTAAGGCCAACATGCCAGGCACGCTGGAGCCATTACAATTTGCCTACTGCTCCAAGAGATCCATGGAAGATGCCATTTCTATTGCTATTCGCATGGCAGTAACACATTTGGACAAGAGGAACACCAACAGTGCATTCGGAAAGTATTCAGACCCCTTGACTTTTTCCACATTTTGTTACGTTACAGCCTTATTCTAAAATTGATTAAATTGTTTTTTCCCCTCATCGATCTACATCAATCTACTCACAATAAATACCCCATTTACATGAGTATGCAGACCCTTTACTCAGTACTTTGTTGAAGCACCTTTGGCAGCGATTACTGCCTTGAGTCTTCTTGGGTATGACGCTACAAGCTTGGCACACCTGTATATGGGGAGTTTCTCCCATTCTTCTCTGCAGATTCTCTCAAATGCTGTCAGGTTGGATGGGGAGCGTCGCTGCATAGCTATTTTCAGATGTTTGATCGGGGTCAAGTACGAGCTCTGGCTGGGCCACTCAAGGACATTCAGAGACTTGTCCCGAAGCCACTCCTGCGTTGTCTCTGTACTTTGCTCTGTTCATCTTTGCCCTGATCCTGACTAGTCTCCCAGTCCCTGCTGCTGAAAAACACCCCCACAACATGATGCTGCCACCACCATGCTTCACCGTAGGGATGGTGCCAGCTTTCCTCCAGACATGACGCTTGGCATTCATGCCAAAGAGTTCAATCTTGGTTTCATCAGACCAGAGAATCTTGTTCCTCATGGTCTCAGAGTCTTTAGGTGCCTTTTGGCAAACTCCAAGCGGGCTGTCATGTTCCTTTTACTGAGGAGTGGCTTCCGTCTGGCCACGCTACCATAAAGGCCTGATTGGTGGAGTGCTGCAGAGATGGTTGTCCTTCTGGAAGGTTCCCCCATCTCCACAGAGGAACTCTGAAGCTCTGTCAGAGTGAAAATTGGGTTCTTGGTCACCTCCCTGACCAAGACCCTTCTCCCCCAGATTGCTCAGTTTGGCCGGGAGGCCCAGCTCTAGGAGCTCTAGGGTTCCAAACTTCTTCCATTTAAGAATGATGGAGGCCAGTGTGTTCTTGGGGACCTTCAATGCTGCAGACATTTTTTGGTACCCTTCCCCAGATCTGTGCCTCGACACAACCCTGTCTCTGAGCTCTATGGACAAATCCTGCGACCTCATGGCTTGGTTTTTGCTCTGACATGCACTGTCAACTGTGGGACCTTATATAGACAGGTGTGTGCCTTTCCAAATCATGTCCAAACAATTGAATTTACCACAGGTGGACTCCAATCAAGTTGTAGAAACAAATCAAGGATGATCAATGGAAACAGGATGCACCTGAGCTCAAGTTCGAGTCTCATAGCAAAGGGTCTTAATACAATACCTATGTAAATAAGGTATTTTCTGTTTAGTTTTTTCTAAATTTGCAAACATTTCTAAAAACCTGCTTTCGCTTCGTCATTATGGGGTATTGTGAGTGTTTTTTTTAATCCATTTTAGAACAAGGTTATAACGTCAGCCTACAGGGAGGAGGTAAGTGAACTGGCATTGTGGTGCCAGGAACAACAACCTTTCCCTCAACATCAGCAAAACAAAGGAGTTGATTGTTGACTTCAGGAAGCAGAGGAGGGAACATGCCCCGATCCATATCAACCGGACTGCAGTAGAGAGAGTCAGCAGTTTTAAGTTCCTCGCTGTCCACATCACGAGGACTTGACATGAACCAACAACACTAGCACACGTGTTAAGAGGGCGCAAAGGTGTCTCTACATCCTAAGGCGGACATCCTAAGGCGGCTGAAGAAATTCGGCATGCCACCCCGGGTCCTCCCCAAATACTACCGCTGCACCATCGAGAGTGTCCTGACCGTTTGCATCACTGCCTGGTATGGGAATTGCTCAATCTACGACCGCAAAGCCCGTCAGCGGGTGGTGAAGACGGCCCAGTACATCACTGGGACCGTGTTCCCCCCCATCCAGGACATATACTTGAAATGGTGCCTGAGGAAGGCCCGCAGCATCATCAAGGACCCCGCACACCCCAGCCACGAGCTGTTCACTCACTTACCGTTGGGCAGACGGGGCATGAGGTCTGATACCAACAGGTTCCGAGACAGGTTCTAACTACAAGCCATCAGACTGCTGAACACTTGAAATGGACTGACCACCTGCGCTAATTCTCCGCACCTTAGCACACATGCACTCACTCACGCGCGCGCACACACACACACACACACACACACACACACACACACACACACACACACACACACACACACACACACACACACACACACACACACACACACACACACACACACACACACACACACATTCATGCTACACACTCATCACAACTGCTGCTACCAGACTGTTATCATGATTGCTAAATACTGCACAATTTCAAAACTTGCCCCCAAATCCCACTTCCCCTAAATATTGGACTATAAATTGTGCCTTCCAGTATTATACTTGTCTGAGCACAAGTCAGAGACTTGTGTTTGATGGATCGTGGGAAAAGAGCAGGAATAGGTTTTTGTAGGCTACAGTCCAACCTATGTCTTCCACTGGTGCGACTGCTGTCGGCATCCAAAGATGATCCAATTTGAATAAATGCTTAGAGGTAAGGATGACAGCAGTGGTGTAGTCTACGGCGATACGGATATCACTTATAATTGATATCTACATAGCGAATTGATGTGAATCACACTGCTGCTCTCTCATTTAGCTATTTGCGCCTTACAGATTATGGTTGTTGTGGATGGCAGTTCACAAATCTAAATGTGTATTGGAACCCAATAATGGTTGAATTCAAGAAGTTTAAACTGCCTATCAATCATTGTTTTTGAAACCAGTGGACAGCCAGCGAAAATGGCGCTCTTGCAACAGCTGCATAGTGCGGATCCCAGCCTATGGAATAAAAGTGGGGCTTTTTTTCTTCAGTACTGCTCAAAGTACCATTCTATGAGCGCAGCATTTATTTTTCAACTCGAATCAATGAGCCCAATCAGTCCTCCATGACAACAAAATCATAAACAACAGAGTAGAGCTGGCTAACAAGTCTTTAGTTTTGGGGTTATGCTCAGGTAAAACAATTTGGCTAATCTATACTTCCATATTTCCAAGTCCTATTCTTGATGATCAAGGGGTATAACATTTACTGGAATGACTG